>NW_013563317.1:0-72512 GCF_000968595.1 Rasamsonia emersonii CBS 393.64
AAAAATGAAAATGAAACACCCGGAAACAAATCCAAAGCATACAAATCCAGCATACAAATCCAAAACAAATAGCCTAATCATCAGAATTCATCAGATAAAATGTCATATCCAACCCCACACGCCGCTCTATGCTTGCTTCACACCTAACCAACTCATCAAATAGGATTCACAATCGGAGGAGCCGTCGTCGGCGTCGTACTCTCATCCAGACCCGTCATCGTCGTCTTCGGAGGCGTGCTCGTGTTTCTCGGCCTGTCGGCTGGCGACCGCTCCCGACCGGGCGAGCTGCTCCCTCCCGCGCTGCTCGTCTTGCCGCCCCGTTTCACCATCCGGCCCAGCACGCCGACCAGCTCGGCCGCGTCCTCGAAGCTCTCGTCGTCCATCCCTTCCTGCGCGTTGTAGACATCTGCGATCGCCTGTTTTGCCAGCCGTCGGCAGGCGTCTGCGTCGTGCAGACAGTCGTACAGGTATGCGGCGAACTCCAACTTGACGGACAGACGGAGTGGATGCGAGCCCGGAAGCAGAGCGTCTGCGAGCGCGGCGGCGTGCCTGAAACACTGCGTCGCCGTAGGCGTGTAGTCGAGGGCTGGGAGGAGGAAGGATGATGCCGGCTTGGGAGGCTGAACGGGCTGCAGCCCGGGAGGACAGTCCGGGTCGTACCTCACGGGCCCTCCCTCCACCGGGGGCGGCGTGAGAGAGATCGATCCCCGATTGTAGTCGGCCGCTTTCGCAGCATCGCCACCGCCGTTCTGACGCGCGGCATGGCTTGGAAGACTAGAGATGCCCGGCACATGGATGGGGGGCTGGTTGTGAAAGAGCACAAAGATGTGGTAGAAAGACGCCCTCAATTTGTACGCGAGCACTTTCAGCTCCACGTAATCCTGGACCATGGGCAGGATGTACTGCTCCATAATCACCAAGCCTTCGCGGGAGAGCCAGATGATGTGGTGGTAAAGCTGGAGGGACTTGGTCTCTCGGGTGGTATCCAGCCGGCGCAGCTTTCGGGCACGGACGAGCTTTTTCGACAGGATCACCGACAAGCCGAGGATCTTGTACAGCATCCCCGAGAGGAAGGGGTTGTCATGGCTGGTGCTGGCGGCGAGGTGGCCCAGATATTTCTGGTCGACGTCGGAGGAGGCCATCCACACGGCGAGCAGAGCCGATTGCTGCGAAGAGTAAGTCACTACGTCCATGATCAGTATTGTGCGACTTTAAGATCATTTCCTCAAGGTATAGAAGGGCAGTCATTCATTCCGAATTTATAGATTCACGTCGCCAGGCGAGTATGTATTGGCGCTCTATCGTGGTATACCGCCGGGCGGCAAGTAAAACACAAACAACAGGGGAAGGCGCCTACCTTGAGCGCGCGGTAACAAAGGCAACCCTGATTCTACAACAGATCGTCGCAGAGAAGACTGGTCGCGGTTGAATCGCGAGTTTTAAACTGGAATCGCGTCGGATCTGGCGCCTAGATCAAGCCAAATAGCGTGACGATTCGAAGAACAGTCGAGAACAGTGCCAGATGACGAATTAGGGTGTAGTGACAAATATCCACTCGCGATTGTGCGATGGACAATCGCTTTTTTCTTCGGTCTCACTGACGAGATCCGATAATCAGGGTTAAAAGATATTCGTAACAATGAGCAGCAGAACAATCGCTAGAGGGAAATCAGTAATGCACGAACTGTTGTACAGGACCGATTTTTAACGGTTCGCAAGGCAGAAGGTAATGTAGTGTACAATCGCGAGGCGAGAACAACAACTTCAGAACAACAGAACGGTTGTCATCCGATTCTTGTTGCCATTATTAGCTGCTAGGAGATCTCGCTTTGACGGTGCTGATTTGAAGAGGTGCGTCCAATGGCATACCTCGAGGCCTAATTCACGTTTCTCCAACCCAGCAGGACGCCAGCACGGCAATCACGAGCCATACAGAGATCTATCGGGCACGAGGGAAGAGACGAGGGGGATGTGGCTGTCCAAGCGCTGGTCTCTCCAATTCATCGTGTGCGCATCCGAGGCGAGGCGTTGGGCCTGTCCAAGTGCCAGCAAGATCAGGCACAGGCGGTTTAGTCACTATCCACAAAAAGCGCACAACCGTTAAGCCATCAATTGCTTCGCGAAGAACACTCTGTCCGGTTCCAGGATTTGGCAATTGAATTGGTCGAGCAGACGGCGTGTACAGAGTACAAAGTACAGAAAGAACTCGATCCCACAAAAAAATGGAAAATCCAGTGAAATAAACTGCGCGAGAGATTCTCCAGCTGCTACGAAAACACCGGGCTAAAGGACAAAAAGGACCACGACGATGCACGTCATACCGTCCGGAGCCAGAGAGTCTTGACTGCCAGTTTCTCCCCCGCGCCCCCAGTGGCACCGTGGCACAGCGGGCTGGGAGAAAAGAGGCTTTGCTGGGCCTGCAGGCGAGGATGCAGCCGGCAACTACGTGTCAGAGCCAGGGCTCTCCATTTTCGCTAGTCTCGCACGCCTCTGCCGCGGTGGATCGGGCGAGCTCAGGCCAGCCGGTCGCGACGCCGTCTCCATCTTGTGTACGCCGTAGATCGGAAATCGTCAGTTAAGGTTAGCGTCAGGCAGACTCGGTTCTTTGCCAGCGTGGCGGCGGAATGAACATGTCGTCTGTCCGGACAGACGACAGCTGATTCCAGCAGAACAATAGATACAAACAGGAAGCAAACAGTAACTGTTCTCTCCATATTTCGCCTGTCAATATACGGAGAAGCACGGAGAACGGCCGTGTGGCCAGGTATGGGGTCTTTACGCAGTAGGCGTGCGGTGTAGTGTAGCAGAAGCGAGGCCAGGCGCGCTGACAGGCAATGGACCATGGACTCCAAGGCCGACTATTCCAGAGAGGGCTAGAAACCGCCAGATTAGCAATGAGGGACAGGCACAGACAGCGAACATACCAGGTAGTAGTCCGGCAGCGAACCTATGAGCAGGAGCTGTCCAGACGCAAGGCTGTGCAACTGCATGCTATCCATGTCGTCTGCAACGAGCGCCTGGATCTGGAGACATGCAGGAGGGTGGGCATCAGCAGCAAGGGAATGATGATAGAGTCGTTGCGACAAGCAATTAATTATTATGGTCTTTAGATGCGAACCGTGGAAAGTGGGCGAAGGAGCTAGCCGAACGGGCCGCCCGTGACCCAAGATCTTTCTAGCATCAGGATGGAGGATGAACACCTCTTCAAAGTTCACCTCCCTCACGGTGGAATATCTCTGCAGGCGTCTGCAGCTAGGCACGCTGTCCAGGCCTGTCTCATCGGTTCCTGCATTTCTGAAACATTGGCCCAGCCATGGGCTCGCAGGCCTGCACTGGCAATTTCCGGCCCCTCCGCCGAGTGGATCTGGACGACGCTATCTTCACCGCCAGATCTTGGACGCGACGCGACGCGAGTCGAGGACAGAGACCGGACGCGCTGAGGTCCAGCATTGCACAACTGCGACCGTTTTGTACGGAGTCCGTCTGGCAAACGACAGAAAAGTCTCAGAGCTATGGCACCAGCACATGTGAACTGTCAACTGGGAACTCTATCAAGGTTCATGCTAGTTATCTTGGCCGGCATTTACAGTCTTTCACAGGGAATCATTAATTGATTTAATTCTCCGAGGAACGTATAGTGAGATCATGTGATGTAATACAGGCCTGTACGATGACTATTTACAGAGCAATTGACCGTTCTGGAACAAGTCCAAAGAACTATGCATGGGGCTGAATAATAAGCTGCAGCTCATTCTGCGATTTCAGAACAACAACAGTAAAAGAACAAATGCAAAGAGTATACACTACATACATGGGCGACATAGGCTGATGAATGCCAGCATCGACTGACTGAGCAGATGTGATATTGACCTCCACGTTGATCCTGGTAGCTAGTCTTGCCTCGTCGAACTACCACTCTGCTAATCTGGCAGTAGATAGCAGATATCTGATGGAAATATCTGAGAGATCTGTGTAATCTCAGACAGGATCTCCGCACGCGGGATTCTGTCCTGCTGCTGACGACTCCAGAGAGTTATGTAGCGCTGAATCGGATGATGCCTACAGGAGGATGCATTCGACGGCGCAGCTGACCTGTCAGTGACAGTAAAGCCAATCCCTCAGATACTCGGAGGATCGATATGTAAGACTCGTTGATGTGATCTTGAACGAGATGTCTTCATGGCTATCGTTGCCTCCATTGATTGACTGGTCGACTTTAAGAGAAACACTGAATCCGATGTTGCGCGTAAAGAATGACAATTGTGTGAATAATTGCTCAGTCGATCCCTAAACGCGTTCGTTTGGGAAAGAATGTAAGAAAAAAAAATAATAATATTTCAATAATGATGACTTCAATCTCTGGATACTTCGGACGAACGAATGTGGTGTCCTAAGCATATATTGTGTTGGACAGATATTTTGTTCCCTGATATTATCATGACCGAATGTCCTCGGGTGACGGTTGTTAGATTTTCACCACCAAGCTAAGAGGTGCCAGATCATGTTTGCTGCAGGGTAAAACCTGGACTGGCTCGGTAAGGAACATTTTGATCTTTGGTCTGCAATATCAAGGCAGCGATTTCGTCAAATTTTGTTCCATCAGACGTCGGCCTCTGTTAGGAACATGCGTCAGCGTGGTGAAGCTGGACGCAGCATACTTTTGGCAATGTCTTGACTGCGCCGCGTTCGTTCCAGGTAGATTAGGAATTCTTGCCGTCTCAATGAGTTGAAGCTGTCGTAGCGTACAAAAAGGCGGTCCACGAGGCCTGTTCTTGCTAGAAACTCTGAGATGGGATGTAAGATGGGCTGCAAACCCTTTCGAGTTCGCACTTATTGTCAACCGTGAACTGGTTCGATTGCTCAAGCTGTTTAGAATTGAAGGCCAATTTGTGCAATTTTTTGCGGCTCAAAGCCAGTCGAAGTCATTGCGCACAGGAAGTCAGTCGTGACACCAGTTCGACAGGGGACGAAGACCCAGTTTCAAGAAATCTCTTTCTCCACGGATGAGCATTATAAGGAGGAGTCTTCACAACTGGCCTGATAATTCGTTCGCTGAGAGCTCCAGGCAGGTTCAACCCGTCAAGCTGGCAGCGAGAAATGGCAAGAGGCCCACAGAGTTTCTTCATCTCTAGCGTTGTAGAGCACATTGTGTGAGATATCTCTCCGGTTATGAACTGCGAACGGAATGTTGGACTGGGCTGACAAGATTTCGAGTGCCGTTTCTCCACCATACGCGTGGGTGTCTCCAGCACCCTTTGTAAAGAGTCTCGAGTCTAACGTTTCAACACGTGTCGACTCGACGGTTGAATCAGGAGATCAATTTTGGTGGATTTTCTTGTCTCCGTTTTCGAATGGCGATTGGGGCCCAGGCGCATTTCCCTTCCTGCTCATAGAGGCTGTACGGTGTCCCTGAAAGACCTCTCTTTCCGTAATTCAATTCTCGCAGCATGATATCTAGCTCATATATCGTGGATTGTGTTGTTTGTAACCTGTCCATTCTGCTGTTCAGAACTGGGACATAATCCGGAAATTTTCGCGACTCTGAGTTAGGACTTCTGGTGAAAGGAGGCTCGATGTGTGGTAGGTCCACAAGACACCCGTAGGAGTCATGGAGTCCTTAGTACCAGTATGGTAGACGCCGCAGTAGGTGTACCACACCGGGCCATGCCATCTACAGATCGAGATGGTTCTGGGCGAGAGATGTGGACAACGGCATAACGCCGTTCCTAGTAAAAGGTCGACACGCCATCTGAGGCATGGTTGACTCTGTCGCAGTAGCGGATCGTGCGCGAAATGCCGCGTACACCAAGCTGGGACAGTGTCAGGAAAATTCGACCGGTCCCTCCAAGAAGTGTTGGATTCGCGAAGGATCTGATCTGAGAAAGCCGTCGCGAAATTGACTGCGTATCCTTCTGCTCTTTACAGAGAGGTGATGATTTCCATGCCTGTAAAAGGACAACCCACACATGAATTCAAACATAGACGGGATGGAATAGAGCTTCTCAAGGCCATGGGGTTCAGCTCACAAACATGCTCGTGTATAGTCTTGTTTGAGAAGTGCTGCCAGCTTTGCGCTTCACATTTGGTATCAATTTTCTGTAAACGCAGCGTCGTATATGTATGAGTGAACCGGTCCGTCAAATCGATTTCATCTCTCGTGCGAGATACAACAGGCGTTTGTGGTATTATGGAAATCCCATATCGGAGGCCCACCACGACTCTCGCTGTGATCAGTGGTACTAGGCCCCGATGAAGAGTCGAGGCCGAAGTAGGTAGATCTCGTGTAGTTGTTCCGGTTGTGAGATCTGGCTGAGGAACTAGCCGCGATATGGTCAGGGAATTCTCTTTTCTTCGCCGTGTCACTATCCAAGGCGTAGTAGTGGCTGTCCCGGATACCTTTGCCGTTGTGCACATGCCGTACCCATCGGTGTAGCGGTGGATAATTGTACTAGAGATCACGTAGAATTTGCAGGTTTGTCCACCATGCCCTTCGTCATGCCGGTTAACTAAGGGACTTCATCGAAGTGCTGGGATGCCTCCGACTCCTCGCCAATTCATAGGCCTGTTGTTCTCTGCCCCAATGCTTCATCTGTGGGAGGGAAGCTCGTCGTCAAGAGCATGAGCTTTGCGTATTCATCCGCAGCATGCTCCGTATTCATACCCAACATTTCGGGGGAAATGCTTTGCTGAAGCCACACGTAAATCTGGTCCAGAAAGCTGGCGAATTTGTTTGCGAGTTGGTATAATTCAAGCGATCGATATGGAGAGAGGATATCTTGACAGAGACCGGCTTGACATAGTTGTAATGAAGATTTTTTTTTTGCACGATTCACGAAAGCGGTCGAATCCATAGGCGGTTCAGTCTCCTTGCTGAAGATAATATGCATTGCTCCGATGAGATCAGCGTCTGATTCCATCGCCGTTTTCTAGCTCTCGTAGTTGGATCCGTTAAAGGTTATACGGTACTTATCAGATAGCTCCATTGTTGAGTTTTCAGTCCACTGACGGACCTGCTTGTCGATAATTTTGTTCTCATCATGCTGACTAGACGCTGGTCGATGCTTGGCTCGTCACTCTGCCATCAGTTGATTTGGTTCTGTCAACATGCGAATGACGTTCATGAGATGCACTGGATTATTTGGATCCACCGCGATTTGACTGGGGTGATATTGTTTCTTGTATCACGGAGATAGGCGTCAAGAATTCGCAAACTTCCCTCAGATTTACCAGGGTCATGCGACCGGACGTTCCTAACACAGTCTCTAATCTGACCCCGGAAGAAACGTCACTGAAACCACTGAGGAGGTAAGCTGGTCCTCATAAGAACATGTATGTCTGCGTGTCTTATGGAGATAGTATTTGCAACAAAGTCGAAGCAGCCAGATGAACGATTAGAAATCGCCCACTCATTCCGTAATCGAGTCATCGTTCGAAAGTTGCATACCGGTCAGGGACATGATGCTGAATTGCGGGCACTGATGCAACCCCAGCCAGGATCGATCTGTTTTCTAATGCTTTTCGTAATCATCTTCACGGTTTTGTAATTCGAAACTTGATGATAGGATAATCTCTTCAATTTTCATGGCAGCAAAAGCCTCCACGTAGTCCATGGCGTTGAATCCTTAGTCGCCTGGCCAGCTGCGAGCTGGTTGGCTCTGCCAGAGCCTTTCTTGGTATCGGTATCATATCGAAGACACTACAGGTGGGTAGCGTTGAGTTCTTGCTTGTCCTTGCTTTCCTTCACGTCAAGCTGTTTGTGAAATGGCAGGAAACAGTTTTCGAGTACGTTGAATCAGAGCCATCTTATCGTCGGAATTTAGCTGGCCCTTGACTGATCTATTGTGCAACATTGCGATCTCCTTGAAATTGCTAGACGTCCCCCACATAAGAGTGGGATCTTCGATCCAGGCTGGCGTTTCCAGAGCCTCGAGGTAGCTTCCAACACTCTGTCGATTTTGGGTCGGTATTCCGTTTTTTTTTTCGGTTTAATAACTCCCCAAGAACTATTTGTTGGCTCAAGCTTCCTTGCTATCGACCTCAGCTCGAAGAATCCGAGATATGAGAGAGGAGCGGCGCACACACGTTCCAGCGGTCATCTGCGACTTGTTGCTGCCGCGATTGGTCTTAAGATTGTCAAGAAGGGTAGCCTTTACGAACGACTGGTTACTATAGCGAACAACATCGACGACTTTGAAGCGTACAAGACCACTCCAGAAGTTTTGGTGCTGCTCGTCCGAGGAAACCGGCGGCGATGGTGAACGGCAATCCCTCTCGCTAAATCCTCTGCTATATGATCGAAATCAAGCTGCTTTTGAAACCATTCTTTTGATTTTTTGTCACTAATCCTTTTTGCTTCTTCCTTTCTTCTTTTTTCCTCTCTAGTTTTTTTTTGCGCATGATCGATATTGCTTTGCGAGAATCCCGGTGGAAAGATTGCAAGATTTCCGCGATCGAGCTCGTTCTGAACTAACTGGAGTTCCCATAATCTTGGGTGTCGTTCTCCATTGCTTGGTCCTGACTGCCAGTCCACATCACTGAGAGTCATACAGGCTTCGTCGTGGTTGGATTAACTCCAATGCCCCCTTGACACGCGATATTAGCTCGTCTTCAAAACGGGGGATCCCACCCAATATCGATTTTGTTGATGATGTGGCCGGCTGAATCGACGAAATCGTAATAGGGCTTCTTCGTTGTTGGGCGCATGAAAACTGGCTCGTTTGTGATGTGAATCAACTCTCGACCTTGGATAGTAACGACTGATCTTCCGACTGCTCGATCAATAGAGACGCCAACACTGGTTTGGGGGCCGAGAATGTTCGTCCATTGCGGTGGTTCCTCTGGTGTAGGACCTTGGAAGTCCCATTTTGGGGGTTGGAGACGAATTGCACATGTCGCCGGTAGAAAGCGAGTGGTCGATCCAGGTTTGAAACTTGTCTTTTTTCTTTTTTGTCGTTAGTGTTAATAGCTCTCTAGGCGCAGGCCAGCCTCAGTTCGGTGTTGTCTTCATTCAGAGGCCCAATAAATCAGCTTCAAGGATGTGTGTCAATTCCAATCATTCCCCTTTTTTAGCATAAGTATTATGCTTTTCTTTCCTTGTCCGTCTTTTTTTATTTTTGTAGTACTTTTGTTCCACTCTCTGCTCCAGTTTTCCTTTTCTCTTTTGGTTTCCTTCTTTTTTCGCTTTTATGTTTTCGTTTCCCTTTTTTTTTCTGATTTTTTTTGTTTCTCTTTCCCTCTTTTTGTTTTTGCCTTTCTCTTCCTCCCATCCTGTTTTCCTTCTTATCGACCAGAAATCGCACCTTAGCTAGACATTCCCTAGCCATCGTATATCAAGAGCCGTATCCGTATCGACAGGACATAGACGTAGCAGGCGAAGGGGCCCAGAAGGGCGCACCCTATATGCCTCTCACTCCTCCTCCTCTTCCGGAGGAACCTCCACCCACGTGCCATCCTCAAAATTAGCCTTCATGTCCTCCAACTTATCACACACAGAATCGAGGACTTTCATCGCCTTGTTCACTTTTTTCAATAATGCGTTAACTTTGGCAAGGGCAGCAGGGGCAGGGGGGGCTGGCGGCGGAGTCGTAACTATCATATTAACATTCATATTGATTAGCACAATGTTCATGAAATTAGGTAAGACCATGAGAATAAAGGGTGATACTTACGGTCAATCGGCTTATTAGGCGAAGACCCAATGGGATCAGATTGCGACATCTCGAACTTCATATTAGGGTAGCCACTCCGATGCATCCGAGGTCTTCCGCGCATTCGGTTCGTGAAGTTGGATATTCTTGTATCGCCTCCGTGTGCTTCCAGCTGTCCGGATATGTAGTGCACAACTCCCGATGTGAAATATAAGTGATGCAATTCCATGCCGTTAAAGTCTGTTTGTTCACCACTTGGCCTTCTTTTCCTGGGGGTTGCCGAAATAAATGGAAATCCTGAAGAATGATGCTTCACAACATCATCCTTGCCCTCACTGTGATTCCTCGGGTTTTCTTCAACATGCGGAGGCAGTTCCTGTCTGAGCGTTCTTTGGCTCCTGAATCCACCACAACTATGATCGCATTGAGGCATCCACTAAGTAGAGGATGAAGATCAGCCTTTCAATGCATTGGAAGCAACAACCTGCCAAAAGTAGAGAGGAGAGCTGTGGCCAAGTCCTGGTATGTTTGGTTGTTGCGGATTCGAATACCAAGACCGTGGCATGTCCTTACAGTAACGGGCAAGCAGCTGACAACGTCTTCTCAGAGAGAGTATTGGTTAATCGGCGCCTGCAACTACGGCGACCTCGCAGAGTTGCTCCCTCCTCCCTTTTGCCGAAGGAGAATCTGATGATCGGGCGCAATCAGTCAATTGATGATGCCCGGAGCAATGTATTAGGACGGGACATCGTACTGTCCAGCCTCATGCTGTCCTAACTCTTGTTGTTGGATGGTACCTTCTTCCTTCAGGAGATGACGAGAGAATTGAATATATTTTCATCGATAGTCACCGATGAAGTATAGCACCATCGGTGTGGTCCGTGTAGTCGGTATGGAATCGTGTTGCTCCAGTCTGAGCGTCTGGTAACTCCTAGTGCTGGTTTTGCTTGGACTTGGAACAGTATTTGAGAAAATGGTGACTTCTTTGTCGATGAGATCTAACTCCATACTCCACCCTTGGCATGAAACCGAGCATGTATCCTTTCTGTGACCTTCCTGAGAGTGCTGACAGCATTCATTGCGCACCGCAATCAGTTGACTTGCGAAGAGATGTTCGCCGATCCGAAGAGTCATGGAGGAAAGGCTCTGAGGTGGCTTGAAGTAACATTAGGTGCCTTGATTATGGCATACGTCTTGCTAGAGTAGCAATGACGACGGACGCATGACACTTCCTCTCGCCATCCCTCCTATCGGCATAATTAATGGTCCTCCCAGAGAGCACGTAGGAGGGAAGTTGGTTAATGGTGGATTTCACTAAAGATCTTGAGGAGCTGAACTTGATCCGTTCCCCATGCGAAGAGAAGACTGCCGACACGAGTTGCAATCAATGTCGCAAGTAGATGCAAGCTAATTTGTCTTGCCTTGCTCTCTGGAAGACAACGAACCCATATAGTTGTACTCCAGTTGGGCTGAAGGACATTTGGCGTGGTATTGAGTTGTAGACCGCAGTGCAGTAAGCATGGAAATGTATGTACTCCTAGATATCAACTTCTGCGTTCCATGTGAAATCCGGTGTAAATTACCTCTTTTTTTCTCTCGTGAGTTTCGCCAACATGTATTCCGACATTTTTGTCCTCTATGTGTCACTCTGCACCCAAGTCTCCTGTTGCATCTGCTGTATCATTCTTTACAGTCGTGAAGAGAAATTATCTCCGCAAGCGTGGAAGATATTCTCGATCGGTTGGTATGGACGGACATTCGCCTTTGCGGTCGAGATGGGACGAGCCGGTGCAAAGTCAAAGGCAACCATGGTGTGCCCCTTACTCGCTTTGAAGGTGATCCGTAAAAACGAAGACATGTCTGTGCTGGAGACATCTGTAAGTTCTGTTTGTACCATAAATCGCCTCTTGTATATGCCGCTGACGGAGGGAATGGTTGTAGAGGGGCTTCTTGTTTTGTAGACCTTGCCCTCGAGACCGGACTGGAGTGATTGCTTCTTTCTTCACGTCCGGATAACTCGAAGATAATGGTATTTCTTCTGTGATAAGTTGGTCCATACTCTGTATCTTCAGGACTCTCTTCCCTTCTGAAATCGGAAGTGACCAAGAACGATATGCTGCTAAGATGGCCATGAACAACTGCTAATTATTGCTTGTTCAGGGATGAGCGGGTGCCCTTGAGCGTATGGATGCGTTGATACACAGCAGGCGATTCGGCTCAAGAGACCCCGTTCATAGAATCAATAAGTCGCTTGTCTCGTCGTGGTAAAATGTTCATGCAGGGAACAATGATTGTCAATGCGGTTGCCGTTTCTTGCCTCTCTTGTGGAGGGAACCATCGACACACATCCGCATTCAGAGGCTGCGGATGATCGGCTCGATGAGTTGTTTTGGGTATTTAGATTCGAGTCTGTCCATCACGATTCAAGCGCGTGTCTTGAGGAATCGGCTGAGGAAAGTCGTATCGTACACAGGAGTCAAGGGTGGCAATTGAATGGAAAAGGAGAATCTGGATCTTCCATAAGCCATCGATATTCAACGCGGGAAATGTACCACATTTGACTGCTGTTTAAACCATCGTTGCGTCTGTGAGGTAATCGTCCCACGACTCCTTGTCTTCATTATGATTCTTCGGCATAGCCAGCTCGGAGCAGACGCTATTCGCATAACGCGAGCCACCACCTCGTCATCGTTCTTGTCGCGTATCTGTACGCAGTAGCGTACCAAATTCCACTCTCGAAAGTTGGTTGTAATTTGTCCGTCACGGTGACCAAGAACAAACTACCTGGTGAAGATACTTGACGCGCTTGCTCCGTGCGTTCAATGATTGCTCCACTCAGGTTGAAGCCCCATATCGTTCCTCGGCGCTTCTAACTGTTGACTGAGATTGGATAGATGTGGCGCTATCTTATCGCCTCACGTTCAAGGTCCATGAAGAAGGGAAGCACGTAGCTGGTCGCCGATATGTTGTTTCTCCGTCTGAAGTCGGGAGGATAGGTAATTGTGTCACAGACAACAATGAGCGAGAGGCGGAAATTAGTATGTTCTTGATGAGGTATTCATGGGTATTCACGATCTGTAATGCTCTCGCTTTTCGAAATCTTTCACGCCGTCTTTTTGATAACTATGTCTTGCTGAGTATTTCTCTGGGCATGTAATCGAGATGCGGCGTATTCTAAAAGCCTGGGAGGGGATGTAATACTGTAACGATTTTCAGGTCTAGTTTTCTTGAAATGCGCATATTCAACGAAGCGCAAGGTGCGAGGAAAAGCGAGAGGCGACTGGATGCTTGACCTGGTCGAGCATCTTGGATCCTCGCATGAATTTTCGTGTCTAATTCATCACCGCTGAAGTTGATGGCTCGCAAGCAGATATCCATTCCATTTCAGGCTGCTGAGAAACGGAATGTGATCAGATGCCGGCATTGCAGACAGGTCTGGGTCAATAGGGATGGAACCAGTTGAATTCTGCTTTCCGAAGCCCGCAACTTTGAGTGTTAATGCTACCAATGCAATGATACCGCAATTGAAGACTGCTGTCTCTGTGGAGGTTTTAAGCTGAGAGGTTGGATTCGGCATTGATTGTGGTCGGCAATCGCCATGTCTCTGGTCGGCATGATGAAATGACAGAGTTTTCAACATCGTCAGTGCTGCGTGGACATAGTCTTCGTCTCCACTGTTTTTAGTCTGCCATCGGCCCTTATCAAGGGGCTCTTTAGGGGTTTGCTGTGGTCTGTCATCCTCCATGCGAAGAAGTCCTTGCCCACTGGTAGACAGTGAGGAAGGATCTGATGGGTCACGCAGATATGTAAAGATGTTACGGCGCAATAGGTGATCAGATGCTAATTCCGTCGCATGTAACCTTTCTGTGCGAAATCGGCTGGCCAACGTTTGCCTCGAATGTGCACAGGGAAAGTCTTCGTGATGAGGTATAAGATTGACAAGAACGTGACTGCGACGACAAAACCTATTCCAAGAGGAACGATCCGTCAGGGTAAATGTGGTCTTCTCCGCATACAGCCTTGGCTTGACACTCGATATGTCTCTGATATCGATGATACGCCTTTTGAAAAATGGGCAACAAGTTTCAGAAGTCCATGTTCGTCAGATTAGGGTGCATCCCCTTTCTAGAGCTCGATCTTGAGGGTTTCAAGATCAGAGGTGCCTCAGATTGGCCGTCGCTGGCCCAGTCTTGATATATGCAGTTGAGGGATTGTCAAGTTCGGAGGACATCGCTGTCTCCGTCACCGTCAGTTCTCTCAACGGTATTGAAATCCAGTAGAAGTAGTGTCGACGTCAGGCAAATGCTATCGTACCTATAAATAATAGAAGGCACAATGCTGTTGGCCCCTGAGGAGACTTGACAACAAAGAGGAGAGGGCGGAGAGTGTAGGAAGCAGACCATCATTGTGATCAGATCCATTAGCGTTGTTCTCGTTGTGCAAGATCCGGAGTCGATGTGGTGTTGTAGAACGCATGTGGCAGATTCGCTAAGAAAAGTCCGTCACGGTATTCTTTTCTTTTTTTGCAACATGAACGTCCGTTGTCTTGTGTGTTAAAACGAGAAGTAATCGACAGTCGATGTTTGTAGTGGTAGCCAATATTTTCCTGCCACCGTATCGTCAATATTCTTTCTTTCTTTCTTTCATCTGGATGAGGAGGATGATATAGACAAGCATTCAGGCAAGAAAGAGCGATCAAGGGGTATCTGATAAACACGAGATACATTGCAGCCTGGGCACCAAGCAGGCCTAATTTTTCGGAGATGATCCAGGATGCAAAGAAAGATGAAGAAGCCCAGGACGTGATTTGGCGGGCGCTTTTGGGTATCCGTAGGAAGTCCATCGTCGGAGGCAGGTTGGTGATTAGTTCTCCTGCGCGCGCATTTTCTTCACAGCTGCTATCTCAGGGGCGTTATGGTCGTAGATGCAGGAAATGGATTCTGAATAAGGGAAACATTATTGTTTGCCCCAATCACAATTGCCAAACGTAGCAACGATCTGTGCTAGCTGCTCCATGTACCATGTTTGCTGATTATCCGAGGGCCGTACTGTTTCATGCGAAATGACAGTCCCGTTGTCGGTCCATTGCTAAGGTAATCAAAAATAATTTTGATCGTATGAGGCGAATGTGAGGCAGATCTCGTCCATGTTTCTGGGGCCATGAGGATCCTTCGCTCGTTAGCTTTATATTGTTCTCCCTTGCAAATTTCATCCTTCTGGCTGGCAACTTCCAATGTTCCCGTGTAATATAAGCAATCATGCGAACATCTGGAATTGATTCTCGTCCACGCGGCTAGAAACACCATCCTAGTTTCCTATAGCGTAATATTCGACCGGGAGGGTTTGCTGACCTCAACTGCAGGAAGACATTTCAGATCACGTTTTGTCTGTCGAAGCAAGATGAATAAACTGTCAGGCAAATCTTCCCTCCGTCCGGCACGACTGCAAATAGACGGACCTCGCTTTTGATGCGAAAGCGCCCAGCAGGGTCGCGTGCCCACTTACGATCGGGGACGTGAAGTAAGCACGCCATTCTTCGGTGCCAACATTCTTGGCTGTTCATATCGTAAGGTTATTCCTGGGTTGAGCATAGATGGCACAACCTTTGTGATGTTTGCCAAGCTACTTTCGTAAGTCCTGTACAACAAAGCCAGTACGAGTCATAGGATGACGGATCATCGATGGCCAGAGAGTGCATGATTTTGGCAAATGACACGGTCTCCTCGACAGGACAGTATTTGCGGTCTTCTCGTCGCTGTAGAGAAGTTATCTGTGTGGATGGAAAGGTGAGCAAGCTGCCCTCGAATGATGGAAAACCACTGTCTTTCATTGGTATGCGCTGTAGTGGCAATCCGTAGATTTCGATATTCTCAAGTCCGTCAATTCGAGGTCAGATCGGAAGCTTTTCTTCGATACCAGCCTAGGTAGCAGGCTCCTGCCTCGGCCTCTTGAACCAGCACTTCCATGTTGTCGCCCGGCAGTGTTGGATTGTTCAGTCGAGTACTGCGTCACCGTTATAAGTAATGGTAATATAGGAGAGAGCACGTCAGATGGAGCCGCTCCTGGGAAGTGTTGCATAGTGTAAGCGACTCTAGAAGAAGCAGGATAATCCCTTTTTGAATCATGTCGTCGGAATAGGGACAATCAGCGCTGTGGCATGTCTGATGCTCAAATTAGAATCGGATTCACCAATTCTGTGATCCCTCCTGCCAGTTCCAGTTTGCAACTATCCCTTTCAAGTGGACATTGCCCTTCCGCGTTCAAAATGCTGCTTAGGCACTGTCCGCAGAGTCGTCGTTCAGGTTTCGGAACTCCTCTCCGATCGCATATGTACCATAGACCTGTTCTGTATTGATATAAGTAGCCGGGTACTCAAACCCATTGAACGACATGTGCACTATTCAAAAGGCTCGGTGGAGTTCCTGGAGGATTGGCCGACGGTTCCATTTCGGGACAGAGCTTGAGGATTCACTTCGCTAACGTAGAAGGTTCTTTTTTCTCGAAGCGCGAAACTTTAAGGCGAGGACAGATTGATGTGGTTGATAATCATCAAGGCAACGCCGGATGTGCCATGATGGGGATTTAACAATGATTTTCTTTCATCTCGTTCAAATACTCCATGACCATAGACGACTCAAACCATGCCACCAGTGTATATATCAGTCTGATACTGTGATATCATCGTTTTTCAGCAGAGAGAGGAGCGTCTTGAACATCAAACATAATGCGTTTGTCGGAAACAAGCTGCCGGGCCGAAGGCACAGGACCATGGTCTGTCGGCCGCCTGGTGTAGATCGATGGCGCCCGGTGGGAAGCTCCGGAAAAGTCTTTTTTTTTTTAATGTCGTCCCCGATTCGCAAAAGACCCGATCTTAAACCTCTGTCCTCTTCGATAGAACTTCATTTTCTGCCAGATGATGCCAGAAAACCTTATGTTGTACCAGAGAGTTTGAGAGACTGATGACCAACGGAGGCCTTAGGATCACACTGTTGTCGGTGATCGATGATGTACACTGAGTCAGGGCCAACAAGTCGTATGCATCGTGGTCCAGTCATCTGCATCCCTGTATGGCCCTGTACCGTAACGTCCTCTCGTAAGCTCCGTGTAATCACTTGCTTCCCGATAGTGTGCCCTGCTGGCGACCGACGAAACTGAAAATATATATGCCTTCGTAGAACCATTGCCTTCTCGTGGTACGTCAGGTCTAAATTATCCGTCCCAAAGTGTGTTGGAAATCTTGTTTGATTCATAACATGCCTCGTAACTGGAATCTCGCGAAGTCGAAATGATTTCCTAATTTGGTAATTCCCTGATGCGGAATGGATGCCAATCGCAAGTCCCTAAGGCGATGGTGAGAGAGTCGGCTCGATGAAAGTGTACATTGCCGGACTCTATCTCCCACGAAGATAGTGGTAACGAAAAGCGATATGTTTCACAGGAGAGTGGTATTCGGGGCTTTCGTAACGGCGCTCTGTTTGTCTGCATGGATAATGCTCGGGAAGGATTGTCATCACGGACATTTTTAACGGATTAGGGTGGATACCATCCATCGGGCGATTCCATCCCGTCGAACGTTGATAGGACAGCTCAACTGGTTGAAGAAGACGAGGCCACATATCACTGCGCGAGAAATCCGAGCAGATGTTCTCGAAACTGGTGTCGTGGGATTTTGAGAGCGCTGGAAAAATTCGGTTGGATGTGTTGGAGGGAATTTGTTCAGAGGGTAATCCTTGTCTTTCTCGGCGAAATGCTGTTTGAGACTGTGCACGGCATCATCGACGATCGCGCATCGGATATAAGGCATATTTGACGACATCACGTACACGATGGATGTCAGCAGGGCGCTGGGCGACGCGTTTGGCGGGAGTAATAAGGGCAAACGAAGATTATGCCCGGATTCCAGTTGATCGAATGTTCGTTTCTTTGCGATTCAAATGCTCTTCTGTATCTCTGTCTGGAGCGTGGCATTGTCATCGTATAAGGACGGTGAAATTTCAACGAGCGCTTTTTTTTTCGAGTCCGCGAGACAACGAAATTGTGGAGTTTTGAGCCCGTCTCATACGTTATTTCGTTAGCCTTGTTCATGTGTAAATCGAAGGAATCTTGTTGCTAGAAAATGTCGTTCTCACCTGTGTTTGCTGTGCTGGCTCGGCATGGAAAGAAAGACTCCAGGTGGATTTAGTTGTATACTTGACAACAGCAACTGCGTATAATCATCAGCGTTTCCCCTGCGGCAATGTCTCTTCCAGGGAAAGGTGTTCTTACATTGTTGTTGTGGCGCGCTATCCACCACAAGTAAAATGAGAATGGATGTAAAAGTAGCAATGTATCTCCAGAGTGAGAGCCCCTTGTGTGTGTCGGGCCACCGAAGATATTAGCCCATGCAAGCATCTCTTGTTTCTCGCTGCCTTGGATGGAAGATGATATTCTTGCTCCAGGTCACGGGGAAGTGACACTCCCAGCCATCCGAAGACGCAGGCGGGTTGGTTTTCGACGTTGAAAGCTGCGTTGTGACCTGACCAGAACGCAGGCATGACCAGAGTTTGTAGAGTGGGTGGCACTTTTTATATCGAAAGTATATCGGGAAAGGCTGACAGGCCCAGAATGTCTTTGCTGGGGAACGACGATCTCATCAACCTGTTTGAGTTCAGTAGTGATTAAGGTATTATATTCAGATCGACCATTGCCGGTCCAACGCTGGGGATGTTCACAGGTCTGATGTTGCCGGCCTTGTTGTGCTTCATCTGTTACGAGTACCACCCGCCCTCCCTCTTCTCGTAACAGATGTGTAAAGCTGTTGCATGTCGGTTGTCGATTAAACAATACATGTCTGAGTGATGATGGACGTCCTTTCGACTGCGAAAGATTGTCGGATCTGGATCTGGGTACAGTCGATGCCCCTTCAATCGAGCTGACCGAGGTGGAAGCAGAGACCCGAATTCAAGGAGCAAGGATCAGAGTCCCGCGGAGAAGATATGGATATGTCATCATCGTGATAGAAATCATCGTTTTCAGCAGCTCCGCGCATGGCGGCTAAACGGCTTAATATCCACTGCATCGAAGGTCCCAGGTCAGATAGCTCTTGGAGATGGAAGCCCGAATCGTCTGTCACATCAGGGAGGAGACAGACGACTTGGTTTGCTCTGTTCCCTGCTAATGCCGGCTGCATCTGGGTCGATATGATTCCGGCTTCTCGGAGATGGGCCTCAATGTTGCATGAATGGAGAGCGCATAAGGGCCGGAGATTGAAGATTGAGTTGTCTGAAATATTGGAGCGGATGGGATGTCGGGAGTTAGAAGGGCCCCAGGCATGAAGTGCCTTGCGAGGGTCACGCCAGGTTGGACTCTGTGACAACGAATTGAGTAATAAGGCGAGTTCGTTGTCCCATATATAGTTTGTTGTCCCGGCACCATGAGAATCGTATGCGATGATCACGATGCCGGACCTCTTGAATATCTGGTATTAATAGGGCTCTGTAATTCACCTCGCAGAGGAGCGAGAAGAACGCTGTTCGTTAACGGAGTCCCCATCCTCAACTGCGATCCCATGAACGAGATGATTGGGACGCTGTGGATGGCTCGTTAGAACTTTCGAGCTGGATGGAGAAGCGAGTACCGAGCTGACCCATGTTTGATACAACCTTCGTTACCAAGCTGTGCTTTGACGCGCGGTCCAGATCGGAGATGTTATGGCTGTTGCCAATGTCGCAATACGTCCATTTTCTGTCGACTGCCGAAGACCACGTTTGTTGTCGACCCTGACAAGACGAATGATACAGTCGATTGAGGAAATCAAGTGTGGAGTTAGAACCACGGAGATGAAGTTGGGGCTGGCTGAACCACCATCAAGCAGACAGACATGATGGTATGGGTGGAGAAGAAGTTTGGTCACGTTGAATCATATATATAATATGATGGACCGTGGAGCAAGGAATCTTTGTGGTCGCTCCGAAACGCGAGCTTGCCGGAGGGATTTCATCGACAGCTCATTGTCCATGGAGGAAGATGGCATGCAAGGCATGGCGATGGTGACAAGACGCATGCCATGGAAATTGAAAAGGGCCAGCTCGGTTTCTGGCAGTTACGGTCCTCCCTGGAGGTCGTGACCATTCAATTGACTGCATGGAGGTGGGAGACAGCCTAGGTAAACATGCAGGACTGCCGCACACGGACTCCGAATTTGGCTCGATGGAGATAAAATCTCTTTCGAACAACCCATGTTAGAAGCGGTGTTTGGGTGTTGTCAAGCAGGATGTACCTTCCTCGCTTTTTCTTTTCCTGTGGGAGGATGGGAGCTTGCTAATTCCCTGTCCAAGATGTGGAGGAGTCCGCGTGTGAAGGCCAAGGACATGTCCCAGGAACCATGTATTCTGCCACGATAGTTCGTCTTGAGTCTCCACGCGTAGACGGTGTGGCTGGGACGTGTCAATGCCGCTGAAAGAGAAGGAAGAATCACTGGCAATCGAACTTAGCCATAGACCCTGACCCACAGCAGATGTTAGGACCACTGGGAGAACATAAATATGAAATATGAAAGATATCGTGACGGTGGAATCGCGTTCTCCCCGACGACGATCGAGGTAGATGGTGTAGACGATGTTGCCATATTCCCTTCGACGCCCACAAAGGAATTGGTGGTAGCGCGAAGACCCTCAACGAAGGACGGTTTGGGACGGAAGGATGCAGAACGGAAGGCTAACAGGAGGCTGACGGGAGCCAGCCAGACAAACAAACAAGTAGCCATGTCAATATACGTTGTGTTTGAAAAAAGGAGGCTGGCGGTTCTCTCTGCATCACTTTGTCTCTAGGCAACGGAGAAATAACGCGTTAGTAACGCGAAAGTGACGCCTTCATGAGGACGAAGAAGGAAAAGGAGGTGGCGACATACCTGGTTTACCCATTTTGGAAATCCCGTAGCTTGCCGGCAGGGTTTGTCTTGTCATGTGACACACCCCGTGATATCACATGTCCGGACGAGATTCACGCTGACCTCTTTTCCTTGTTAGCATCAGACAGACCTCACTCCTCAGACCACTTTGCTACTTACGCATCCTGTCAAGTCGCCAGAAAGTGATATCTATCTGGCCTACACCCGAGACATGCCAGCAGAACCAGGAGGATGCTTACATGTTGCCTGCAGTTCTGCTGCCATCCTCCTCGATGTTGATGGCAACATAAACAAACACTTGAAGCATCTCACGGGTAAGTGACACCTATCCGAGGTTAGAGTGAGACATGCCAACAAGAAACAGAAATGATACACATACTCCGCAGCGTGAATCCCTATGTGTCAGACCGAGACGATGGGAGTAACATGAAAAGCCCGAAGCATTTGGGGGCTTCAAAATTCAGCTTTGCTCCAGAGCTCCATGTACCGTGTAATGAAGAAATACGCGCCATCCGAAGGCAGCGGTCGTTTCGTGAGTGACTGCCTATCGAAGACAGAGTCGTGAGTCGATCCGTTCTTTCACGGGAGTTTTCTGCAGATGCCATCGCAAATCGAGAGTTTTTTCTTCTGTGGATCGCGCTTCGACAGGAAGAATCGAAGGGGTATCTGTGCCTATCCAACATGGGACTGAGACATGCCAGTGCCGAACCGGATGCATTCTGCCAGCGCTATGTCGCCATTTATTTCTTCACGGGTGTCTCCGAAAAACACATGAAGCATGTCAGGGCTAAGTGACCTCTATCCAATGTGAGCATGAGACTTGAATGAAAGAAACGGTCGATACATACCCCGCAATAACCTCACCAGTGTGAAATATTGGAACTGATCCATTGTCGCACAGCGCGTCCTGAGAGGAATTACATCATCATCCTCGACCCGAAGCAATCGCCCAGCTCCTCACTCCAAGGCTTCTTCGTCTGGGCATGCTTGCGAGAATATTTGATCTCGATTGCTGCATGAAAGACACGGATCTTGGCCCAAGCAACACTGGGTTCTGTCAAGAATATCGTGATTGTTGACCGGACATGATTGTGTTCTAGATTTGTCTGCTTCTCAAGAATCGCCCGATATCATTTGCTTCAGGGTATGGCCTCGTGTCTGTATCGAATCTCTCTTCCATCTTCAACCAGAACCAATCGACGAGTTTCTAACTCCAGAATTCCTCCAACTTGGAACAGTTTCCAGTCTTGTTTGCTGCGGAGCAATATCTGAGGTTGATTCATGAACGATGTGCGCTGTGTGGAACGTCTTCATCAGCCGAGCGGAACCATTGCCCACTCCTAGTTCCAGTACCCGTCCATGCGGTACATCATCGAGAATGCCACGGTCGCAGGGTGCGATGAACGATGTGCGCTGCGGGGGATGTCTCAGGGACAAGGAAGAGGTATTCGGCGTTGTTCTGTTCTTCCTTCAAAGCGTTCTCGAAAATGCCAGGGCCGGAGAGTGTGGTCTCATGTCAATTAACGGGGCGCGCCCTGCAGAACGTCTTCGTCATCCTCCATCTTTTCATGTTGTTCTTCTTCTTCCACTAAAACGTTCTCTGCACGATGTGGCGTTGGCAATGAGCAATGGACGCCGTATTGGAACTCTCTGTGGCCATGGATAACACCTGGACCATCTTCTTGATTTGGGATTTGACCGGACGCCTTGTCGAATATTCCTAAGCTCGACGGTGTGGCACACAAGGCTTGGGAATTGGCCCACGTACAATTGGTTCCGTGAGAAACATCCTGGTTGTCGGGGAAGAATCCTGTAATCTCATCAGGATGGGCATGTTCCACCGGACGCTTTGTTGATGCGCAGAAGCGCACAGAGCCGGGAAGTCGGTCCATTTGTGCACAATTGGTTCCGTAAGAAACATCATGGTCGTCGGGGAAGAATTTTCAGAGACCTCCTCCTGGAAGGACTTCTTCGACCGGACATCTTGTCAAGAATCCCTGATGCTCTTTCGTGGTGGCGTAAGGTGTGGATGTTTGTCCATACATTGAAGGATCAGCCTGATCAGAGACATGCGCTGCCTCATCCTGATGGTCGAGCCGGAGCGATAAGCTTTGGTCTTGTTTAGGATCCATGGTCATCATGTCTGCTGCAGGGTAAAACCTGAAAGTTGGTCCCACAGAACGAACGATGGGCTCGGTCAGGAACATTTTAACGGTCGTCGTGATTATCGACCCGGAACGATCGGCCAACTCCTCGCTCCATGGAGTCCCTGACGGAGCATGGTGTAATGACTCGTGTTGGGTTTGACGCATGGAAGACGCTTCATGTCAGTGAAAGAGGATTGGTCAGGGATGCTGACTGAATAATGGTGTGGTCCTCCATACGGATCTCGTAAAGAGGCCCTTCCACCGCGTCGTGATGCGGGTTCCATCGGGCAGCTGCTCCAGACCATAGCACAAAGTGGATACCGTCAAATCATCCATTTCTTCCTTCATCGTGCGATGTTGACCTAAAATGACCACCAGCTCGTCCGGTGGAGACATCGCCGACAACAACCGAATGCTATCTGGAGACGTCCCATTTTTATCTGCCGCGCGGCATGCCTCGCAGCGGTTGGTCCATAAAAAACTGCGCCCTGAAGTCTTTTCGAAAGGATGGTCCCCAGGACGATCGGGTTTTTGAGGATCGTTCTTTTCCCGTCTTCATCATCGACGAAGTCTGCCCGTTTTCTCGAGTTTTCCTGCATGGTGGGCAGTGGGCTTAAGACATGCCACACAGAGGATGTTACAAAGAATCATGGGCTTGAAATCCTTGCGAAATGTGGTCCCGAGGACAATGGGTTTTTGAGGATCGTCCTATCTGTCGTCGTCACCGTCAACCCCGGCACGAGCACTAACTTCGATCCAGACGTTATCGACAAAGACTGACTGGGGTCCTTTTGTAAGACCAGCCTCATCCTTGGCCTGAGAATGTATAGAACCACACATGGATTGCCCGGTAATCATGATAGGAATGTTAACAAAAGCCAGGCCCGCAAATGCATCAGGAGTCGCGGGTGTGTCATCTGCCACCAGGAGGTTGTGCCACGGGATAATAAGTTTCGTCGTGTCATGATCGTCAACCCGGAACGACGGTCCAGCTTTTCTGCGCGAGTCCAGAATCCTCGCCAATCACTGGTCGTTTGTGCGAGATTCCCATATTGCGTCAGCTTCGCGATGTCTTTGACAGAAGTAACCCTAAAGGATGGTGGAGCAATCGCGCAAAGCCAGCACTCAGGATCATCCAGAAGCCACAAACATGTCATCTGGTGCCAGGTTGAGACTTCCCAGTTGTCCCACAAGATAATAGGTTCAGTCGCGTCATGATCATCCATCCGGAACGAACATCCAGCTTCTTTTCTCGAGGTCCACATCATTGCAAGGAGCTGTCGATTGCGCGAGACACCCACATTTCGTCGGCTTCACGACGCACTTCACCCAGGTGAACCCAAAGGATGGTGAACATTGCTGGACGGAGCCGAGAACGAAGGTTCTCTATCGCACAGAGACCTGTATTTGGTCTCGCATTTGGAGAGGGTGGAGAATCCAAGTTGTTCCACAGGACAATGGGATGAGTTGGGATTCCAATGTCGTCCTCATCTTGAAATCTGCCGTGGCAGTTTTTTGTCCAGCAACCATCAAAATGGGCTGGACACTTTCTCGAGAGCAAGATCATCGGAAACCTCCGCTGTCCTTAAGAGCTAGAAGATGGTCCATCGGACGATTGATGCTGTCAAGAACATGGTGATATTTGACCAACTAGAGCATCCAGCACATTTGCTCGAGTTCATCCGGCGTCGATAATGGCCAGGCACTTTCTCGATGCTTTCCGATGTTATTTGCCGCAGCATCACTTGTGACCGATGGTCCATGGCCCATAGACAGCCCTAGTCTGGAACAATGTCGACAGAGAACCATCGCCCTGGTTTCTCATCCATCCGGGCACTTTCTCGGAAGATCTTCCGAGCTGGAAAAGAAAGATAAAGGAGGTCGACAAGGTCACGTTGCTTTGTTTAGGGCAAGACTGTGATGTCGGTGGTGATTCATCGAATTTGAACAATGAAGATCATGGAGTCTGGACCATAAAGGTCATAGAGTCTGGACCATGAAGATCATGGAATCTGAACCATGAAGATCATGGAGGATAATCGAAGCAAGCAACTAAGGCAGATGGTGATGCAAAGGTAGCGACACATCGAGCAGGACAGAGACATCATCCTGGCCAATGGGGATGGCGCAAATGAGGTAAGGTGATCCAAGATGCAAAGAAAGATGAAGGAACTGACGATGTCATGTCGGGTTGATGGCTGCAGGACACGAGGTGTAGGCCGGAGGAGCTTGTTCGCAGGTCTGATCCGACCGGGGAAGGCGACGCAAGAAAACGAAGACCTTCGAGCACCAACAGATAATTATGTACCAGCATACAGGTTTGACTGACCAGGTTGAGTACACAATGTAAGGTGCTCGGCGTTTCCGGATTATTCATCATCGGAAGTTTGATGCAGTCGAGGATGACCCACGAAAAGACAACAGACGGCCTTCGAGCAAGGACAGAAACAGAGAACCACCATATGGGGGTTCACGAGCACCACGTTGTCCGGAATTGATTTGGGACGAGAAAGGTCCCGAAAGGTCACCCAGTAAGGAAAGAAAGATAAAGAAGGTGACGACGTCACGTCGTGTTTGCTTTCTCCAAGGCATGATCTCGTTGCTAGAGGCCCGAATCTGCGAGGTGTCGAAACAGATATTCTTCCAGTTTGGAAAAGGTAGATGCCAACAATGTCGTCCTGTATGGACTTGCTTTAGGGCAAGACCGGACAGATACTCGGGAAGCGCTGATCGATCGACCAGGTCTGATTGTTCAAATTAGCCACATGACTCGGGACGCGATCGAGGACTGATGATGTCGATACATACCTAACATTATAATCGCTTCAGAGGAACATGACGGGAGATCGTCCAAGGAAGCAGCAACGCAGGAACATGCGTTGCAAGCCATGAGACCGTTCATGCGGGCCTCGGCATCAACGAGGCCTCGGTAGACTCAGCACGATAACGGTAAGATGCTCCAAGCAGGAAGAGAGATCGAGAAGTCAAGAGTATCATCTTGTGTTTGGCTGCGGTGGAAGGGCTTGAAAGGCTCCGGAGATTCTTCCGGAGAAGCTCCGTCGTGTTGCTTGTTCAAGTCAGCGAAGTCGATCGACAAGATTGACGTCGGTACATACCTGAGAGATGATAGTTGCCTCATCAAATCTGGACGAGGAGGATGATAAAGGAAATCATCCAAGCCAGCAAAGGGAGATAACTTGGTATCTAATGGCGGGAGGTGCACGCCAGCACCGTCGCTAACCAGAGCTGTATCCGGAGAGATAACCCAAGCAAGCAGCAAAGAAAGATGAAGAAGCCCAGTACTGCGGGAAAACGCCTGGTCGTCGAAGGGGACTGTCGCTGGCCTGATTGTCCGAGTTAGCGACATGACTCAGATATTGGTCAAAGACGGACGTCGATACATACCTGCATGTTGATCTTCCCATCACGCGTGGATGTGGAGAGAAGGTAACGGAAGATGACCGAGGCCAGCAAAGTGATGGGTTATTGGTCGACATTGTTCGTCGAGGCCAACCAGCCCTGACATTGGGAGATGATCCAAGAAGCAAAGAAGAAAGAAAGATGAAGCGCAGGTCAGTGAGTTTGCTCCGGTTTAGCACTTCGGAAAACCAGGACAAGGACAGAGTGAGATGGTTGACACGAAGTGCGACTGGAATGATGACTCGATGTCCTCCAAGCAAGAAGAAAAGAGTGATACTATGTATCAGGATGACAGGTTGTATTATGTATACATATATTTATATGAATATATGTATGTATAATACATCAGGTCTGACGGGAGGATGAACGGAAACCAACGTTGAGGTAACGTAACAATGAGACCATGAAGCATGAACCTTGAAGCCTGAAGCTTGGATGACAGAGATTGAACATGAAGCTTGAAGGCTTAAAGATTGAAAGCATCAAGCTTGATGGATAAGAAAGGATGAAGGATCAAGCATAAAACATGAACCTTGCACCCCGAAGCTTGAAAAATTTTGGATTTCGTGAACAGATTTTGGTCAAGAAGGGAGAGAAGAGATTTTTACAGAAGAGAAAGCAAGAGCAGCTCGAGAGGGGGGAAGGAGGGCTATTTATGCTCGCTCTGGAGGCCTACAGATGAAGCTATTCCCTTAGTTACGCAGCCGTGCACTAAGAACCGGCAATTTCCCTGGCAGGTGGTGAATGAGGGCGGCAAATTCCGGCAGAAACAGTGAATCACGTGCCAGGCAGATTATCCAGGAATCTGTCGGCATGAAATGAGAGATGTTGGCGTTACGATGGGCGTGGGAATACGTGAGTTCTGACGGCTATATGTTCATGAAATGAGGTATACATGCGGCACGGTGAGAGACTACTGACGGTTTGGCAGAAATTTGGCTGGGGGAGTAGGCGGTGAGATATCACGGACCATGGCCTCACATTATGTTTCAGCACAGAACATCTGTACAGGCATGATCCTCCTTTATCGGGCTACACATCAGCTTCATTTTCTTCATTTTGGGAAGACCACGCCAAGGAGTGAGCGCAGCCAGGAAAGCAGTGAACGAGAGGCGCAGCCGCTCACTAGCTCAGAAACTCTCTCAGTGAACGGCAGATCCCAGGGAATGCTGCGTACTGTCGCAGCGCGTAATGGGAGGCAAAAATACGGCAAGCAGCCATGCAGCAAGCTGGAGATGGATGTCCCTAGGGGAAGAACCTTTGCCAGCAGGAACCCTGTATAGCGCTGTCTCTACGCTTGTGCAGAGCAATTCTGTACTTCAATATTAAATGTATACAAGTCCGACCGACGTGATTGGACAGCCATGGATCGGAGGCAGTCCGAGGAGCCTCCATTGGCCAGGAAGAGGAGCAATGCGCTGCCAGGAACGATGAGAATTGCTGGAGCAGCAGTCCAGGCGATATCCTTGAGAGAGTCGCAATTATGGCCTATATATCCGGATCTAATCGCTGAAAGAGACGCCTTTGCGCCGTCCAGATCCATAAACGGACTGCAAGAGCGCATATCTGGCATCGGATAACCCGCCGAGGATCAGGGCCATCGGTCCCACCACGCACCCCGCAATCGGGATATCTCAGTGCGAGAGGGGGAGGAGAGAGAGCAGTAATAAAATCATAATAATGACGGGGTGCTGCTAGATCTTATTTGGGCTTTTTCTTCTTTACTAACCGTCATCAAGTTCGCTGCTACTGTTTCCTCTCGATTTGATCCGAGTAGATTATTATTACATACAGCGGCGGCCTTGCTTTGACTGACTACAAAACCCTCCATCTCGCATCGCAGAAACCATCACAATGCAAGCTGCCAACCGGCTTCTGCAAGCGCTGCGCACCGGCAGCGGCGTCTCGTTCGGGGCCTGGCAGATGCTGCCGGGCGCCAACCACGCCCGATTCATGGCTCGCAGCGGCTATGACTGGATCTGCGTTGATACAGAGCACGGGAACATTGCCGGTGAGAAACAAGCAAGAGGCAATGAAGAGTGTGCGACCTGCTGATCGGAAATGCAAATGTCTGCAGACTGGCAGATGCACGAGGCTGTGGCGGCCATTGCGGCATGCGGCGTCAGTCCCATTGTTCGAATCGCGGCCAATGAGGCCTGGATGGTCAAGCGTGCGTCTTCTACCAGCGGAAGCATCCTTATATTTGATATATTATTCTTCAAGCTAATAATGGTGATGCAGGGGCCCTCGACACCGGCGCCCACGGCATCGTCGTTCCTCTGCTGTACACCGCCGACGACGCCAGGAAACTGGTCGAATCCGCGAAATTCCCGCCCGCAGGACGGAGAGGCTTTGGAAGCCCGTTCGCCATGGGCCCGACGGGCGGTGTTTCGCAGTTCGAATATCTGCAGACGGCCAATGATTCTCTCCTGACGATCGTGCAGATCGAGACCAAGGAGGCGCTGGAGAATGTAAGTCGAGAACAGCCGCATACATATTGCGCGAATGGCCAATTGACGACGGTCCACACAGGTCGAGGAGATCGCCAAGGTCCCTGGCATCGATGTCCTCTTCGTCGGACCCTGGGATCTAGGGAACAACATCGGCCGGCCGGTGCAGGGCGAGTTCCACGAGGACCTGAACGCGGCCATCGAGCGCATCCGCAAGGCGGCCGTCGACAATGGCAAGAAGGCAGGAATCTACTGTGTGGGCGGAGAGGCTGCCCGGAAATACGCCGAACAGGGCTTCCACATGGTTTGTCTGCTCTTCTTTTTGCGTCTCTGGTGACATTGCTAATGTGCTGTACTGCAGATCTCTGTCGTTGCTGATGCTGTCGCTCTGCCAACCTTCCTCTCCAACGCATTGGAGACGGCCAAAGGGGGGAAGAGCGGAGCTGCTGTGCCTACGTACTAGTCGAAGCACGATTACATGATACCTGGTATATAGCTAGCACAGGAGATATGTTACAGATGGAATATAATATGCAAAAAAAATTCGTCACCCACGAGACAGACAGCTATGACTCGGCTTCATCGACCAATTTCTCAACCTCTTGCTCCGTAAACCTATGGAATAATTTCCGCGGTTCCGACCCTCCTGGCGTGTCAACGTGGAGAACCGGGACATCGAACTCGTACACATCCTTCCACTGCTGGTTCCCCGGAGCCATAATGTCCACCTCCGCGTAGTCGAACGGCCGGCGCTGGCGCAGCTTCGACACGGTCAGCTTGGCCGTGTCGCAGAGCCCGCAGTGGGCGCGGGTAAACAGCGTCAGCCGGGCAGCATGGGGGCCCAGCAGGGCTCTCGTAAAAAACATCGAAGGGTATGAAACGAGCGGTATCGCGTATTAATGGGTGAATTGGCGGAATTCGCTGAGTGAAGGGCCTGGTGAATGGATTCTCTCCTCTCGAGTGATTCTCGGGTGAATTGACTCCTCTGAAGTGACTGCCTGGGTGAATTCTCTCTCGCTTAGACGGCTCAGTGACTCGATTGGCGTGATGGAACGGCAGCGAGTGAAGGAATCCAGGCGCAAGCACCTGGCAGCCAGAGCTGGGTATACAGAAGAAGCAGAGTTGAAGGGGTCGCCCGATGCGCCTCCTATGGAACCTTCGAGTTCTGCGCACTAACCCGATCGGGCAGCGAGGATGGCGGGCAGCCGAGGGGAAGCTCCGGAGGCAGGACAAAGGTCGCCATTCTATAAATTTCCATCTTTTGGCGTCGAGAGCTGCCTTGTAGCCAGCTGTTCTCGTGCCTGTTCCGCGACGCGATCCTTTCGTCTGCTAACCCACCGCGATGGCGGCCAAGTGCGTTCACAAGGGCTGTGGAAAGATCTTCACCGATCCGGACGAGGAGTGCATCTACCACCCGGGCCCGCCAATCTTCCATGAGGGGCAGAAGGGTAGCATTCCCTAGTGAAGATGACCGGTGAAGATTCGGAGTCTAATGTCGATTTGCTTCACAGGCTGGAAATGCTGCAAGCCGCGCGTGCTGACCTTTGACGAATTCCTCAAAATCCCGCCCTGCACCACGGGGAAGCACTCGACCGTCGATGACACGCCGCAAGAAGAACCCAAGGGGGCCGATGCTGCAGCTGCAGCGCCCCCTGTGGAAGAACCTCCCGCGCCCAAAGTGACGCCAGTTGCTACGTCCGCTGCCGGCAACGCACCGCAGCCTCCTGCGGCACCCGCCGTCTCCGCTCCAGCCAGCACGCCGGCTCCCGCGCCGCCAGAGGAGCCAGACTCGGACGACCCTGACCTCGAGATCCCCGCGAACGCGACCTGCAAACGGCGCGGATGCAAAGCTGTCTACGATCCGAATATCTCGCGAGACGACGAGAAGTGCCAGCACCACCCGGGACAGCCCATCTTCCACGAGGGCAGCAAAGGATGGTCCTGCTGCAAGCGCCGGGTGCTGGAGTTTGAGGAGTTTATGAAGATCCCCGGCTGCAAGGAGAAGACACGGCATCTGTTTGTGGGGAAGAAGAAGCCGGAGGGGGAGGAGATACTGGAAGATGTCCGGTACGTTTCTGTCGATCCGACTACTTCCCAGCGTTTACGACAAATCTAACGACATGCTTCTCCAGGAGCGACTTCTACCAAACCGCAACCACGATCAACGCCTCCCTCTACCTGAAGAAGATCGACAAGGAAAAGGCCAAGGTCACCTTCACCGCGAAGACGGTCGAGTTCGACCTCCCCACGACGGACAACAAGCGGTTCACCAAGACGTACAACCTGTACGCGCCGATCGACCCGGAGAACTCGCAGTACTTCGTGCTGGGCTCGAAGCTGGAGCTGAAGCTGGTCAAGGCGGACGGCACGAGCTGGCCGGTGCTGCGGAGTGACGACAAATGGACGGGAGAGCGGATTCAGGTTGGACGGGCAGGACGGGTTTAAGGGTAGTTAAAACATACGGCATTGTTTTGGGGATAGGTATCGTTACTACTATGGGGAACAGGAGTTTTTCGTCTGGTTTGGTTTCGAGGAATCTCATACTCTCATACCCTAGGAAGCAAGCAAATGCAGTGCGAATTGGGGGAGGCGTAGTTATATGACGAGACGACTACTATAGACCCTACAGTTCGGGAAAATATTTTCATTTTGACGATTACCTACGTATTCTGCTATTATACAGAAACACAGCCAAAACAAGGTAGAATGGTGAAAAGTATTTCACGTCTCCTCCATAGCTAAAGCGCATGGGAAGCCTCACACAGCGAGGCCCTAGCCCAGCCATACAAGGTGGGGAGAAAACGAAGACGCAATTGCTCTCCGAAGCTGGGAACGGAAGGAAATCCACGAAGGAAAAAAAAGGAAAAGAATAACCCTCAGCCGCTGTTGCGGAGCTCCGGTGTTGTTTACATCTTGGTCAATGTAAACCCTACTGATGATGGGGAAAGGAAAAGAAAAAGAAGAGAGAAGACGAAAAGCGCGGTGGGCGGCGTTTTATGCGCGGGTCGGCTGCGCTGGCCGGGGCTAGCATGCTTTGGGACTAGCGTGGCTGCTTCCTAAGATGGAAAGATGTGGGGGCGTGAAGAGGGTTAGGGCTTCGCGGGCACGTGGTTCCGGTCACATGAGGCCCCACAAATCACATGCGCGCCGGCAGCAGGCTCGGAGTCTCCATATGGTGTCAGGCAACGCCAGAAGCAGCAAATGCCCATGGCAAAGTACGGTTCGGAAGACTGAGGTACCAGACATCGATCACTGGCTGCTCAGTGCTGGCCTCGGGCGGCTGTGGGGTTCTTACGCACTGGCTTGTTGTTCTGGTTCAGGTGAGGGGAATCGGAGGCCAAGGTTAGTGGGACCAAGACTGCTCCCCATCCGATGCCCCCTTAGGGACTGCTAGCACGAGACCTCATCCCCGATCCTATGTCAACATCAACTGCCGGCTGTTCTCTTCTCTCGTCGACCTCTTTTCGAGCCTTTTTCCGAGCTCTCTTTTCAGACTGCCTCTACGGCCGACAGCTGATGTGAGCAGCAGCTGCTCAGGTCTGTTCCCTCGTCCGCTTTGACAGAGTGGTGAATGTGATGCTGTGTTGATGAACCGTTGTCAGGCAATGAGCTAACGACATGCGACTGCAGGAACGAATTCCGCTACCGATTTCTCTCCGAGACTACCCTAGAGCAGCTCTTCAGCAGCCTCCAGCAGCCTCCAGCAGCCTCCATTAGGATACAGCCTGTCCAGGTGACGGCATTAACAGCACCATGTCTCCCCTCAGATACATCCCCCTGTCTTACAACCACGCCGACTCGCAAGCCTCGGCGCTGAGGCTGGTCCTGTCCCTCAACCCCGACTGGGAGGGACCGGGCAACCAGATCGAGTTTGTGCGCTTCACAGACGGGATCACAAATACTGTGTGTGCAGATAGCAGACTGTATGACGTGAAATGGCCACATCAGACTAATCACCGCGTAGCTCCTGAAAATCATCAACCGCAAGCCCGGCCTGACCGAAGAGCAGATCGACAGCGAGGCCGTGCTGATGCGTGCGTATGGTAACCACACAGAGATTCTGATTGACCGTGAAAGTATGCCTTCTTGAGTCCTTGCCCAATGCGCCCTGTTCCTGTTCCTTGTTGCCTTGCCCGTCTTGTGCTGAGTAGACTTTGTGTTTTTAAAGGAGAAACCCGGTCCCATGCCCTTCTTGCCCAACGCGGCCTCGCCCCGCCCCTTCTGGCCCGGTTCAAGAATGGTCTCCTGTATCGATTTATCCGAGGTCATGTCACCTCGCCAAGGGATTTGGTCCAGCCTGCTGTCTGGCGGGCGGTAGCCAGACGGCTGGGACAGTGGCATGCCGTTCTTCCTGTCGACGTGTCGTCTGCGTCGGCCCCCAGCGAAGAAACGCCAGCAGTAGCAAGTCGTTTGCAACTTCTAGATTCGAACAAGAAGGGTTCTGTCCAGCCAGATGATATCACCCCGATCCAGCCCCGGGAGGCAGGACCCAACCTGTGGACTGTGCTACAGAAATGGATCCTGGCGCTGCCCGTGACGACGGAAGAGCAGCGTGCCCGGAGAAGAACCCTGCAGAAAGAGCTGGAGCGGATTGTAGCGGAGCTGGACGACGGGGCCGGCATCGGAGAGAGAGGAGTACGTCCGTGGGTTGGCTCCGTTTGGACTGACAGCTAACCTCCCGTCAACATCACAGCTGGTCTTCGCCCACTGCGACCTGCTCAGCGCGAACGTGGTCGTCCTGCCGCGAGGCACAAAATCCGAGTCGAACGACACTGAAGAGGTGCACTTCATCGACTACGAGTACGCGACGCCCTCGCCTGCCGCGTTCGACATTGCCAACCACTTCGCCGAGTGGGGTGGCTACGACTGCGACTACAACATGCTGCCGACGCGGTCGGTGCGGCGGCAGTTCTTGACGGAATACGTGAAGAGCTACAGCCGCCACGGTGGCAGCCTTGGGGGGAAGTCGGAGGAGGAGGTCGTCAACAAGCTGTTTGACGACGTGGATCGGTTCCGGGGGATTCCGGGATTCTACTGGTATGATCACCCACCCTAGTGGATATCATGTTCTGTGTACTGATGTTTGCTCCAGGGGCGTCTGGGCACTCATCCAGGCGACCATCTCGCAGATCGACTTTGACTACGCGTCGTACGCCGAGGTCCGGCTGGGCGAATACTGGGCCTGGCGGCGCGAGCTAGACGGCAGCCGGGCGCGCGCGGGCGACGAGATGCCGCTGAGAGAACGTCGATGGGCGCAGGAAGCCTGAAGACATCTCAGCGTTTGAACCGGTTGCACCCATTGAACGAGTCAATTTTCTGCATTCTGATTTTGCAGCGTGACTATCTTCCTGACTATCTTCTTCCTGTACATGCATGTTGATGCGAGCGTGTTATTTTTTTTCCCCATCTGTTCAACCCTTCAACCCTCTCTGACTATTTATTTTGTGGCAGAAAGCGGCCACGACGATATCCCTTTTTCTCTGACTAACTACCCTACGATATTTATTTAATACACAGTCCCCAGCTCGAAAGAAAGAAAGAAAGAAGCGGGACTGGACCGCCCTTAATTATCTTCTGCGAAGGAGAAGAGGGATTTTCAACAATATCTCTCTTCAACGAAATATAGAATTAGAGAGATGAACTTTAGCGGAATGGAATGGAGGACAAAAAAACAAAATACCTAATAGAAATGAAATGAATTGAAATAAATAAACTAAATAAAATGAGCGCAAGTAACTTCAAACTACGATACACCGTTGTTTATGGGAAGAAACTTTTTAAAAAAAAAACTAATAAAAAACAACCGAAATTAATAGTAATACTAGTATTAGATCTATTTAATAAATTGGTGTAATAATACCTCTCAGGAAGACGGAAGAAGACGAGTACCATCATAATCGAGAGCTGAATTCATCAATATCATAACATAGCATCAATATAGAATAGAATAAATATCATGCATTTGCTGCTAGCAGTACATGCTGTGGTTGTTTTTATATTATATATTCGAACCTATACATCTATCGTTATTACCATGTTTGACTTCTAATCTTCTCTAACTAAATAATTAAAGTCTTGAAGAGATGGATAGATCTGATGTGATCTAATCTGGGCTGAGATAATATCTACGAGGAAGAAAGAAATTCTTTCGAAGGAGGATAGTAAGGATGGCGATTGGGGATATATTTATGATAATATGCTTGCTTGCAATGATGCGTCGTGCGAGGTTTGGAAGGGACGAGGGAAGAAGCATATGAAAGGGAGGATAGAATTAGAATATATAATCGATGATTATTATGGTTATTGATTACTGGATTCACAGTGCAGCTTGTCAGTTAGTGTCAGTATAGTATATAACAGGTCATACGTAAATTTATTATTTTTGTTAACTACCTACGTAGGCAGTCGACCGACCAGGGCTTAGGGCTAGGGCAGGGCTCCACGACTCACTCTCCCTCTCATTTCTTCACGACACGAGTATGTACAACGACTTCTGTTTCTGTCAACGAGAATCTATCCCTGGCCACCCCTCAGCCGCTCCAGCACCTTTGCAATCGCAATCACCTTCTCCTCTTCTAGCTTTCTCGCCACGACCTGAACCGTCACCGGCAGTCCGTCGTACACGACCGGGTCGTAGTTCGCGCGAATCCGGCGGTCGAGATCGCACGTCGGCGCCGGGATGGGGTTTCCTGCTGCATCGCGCTCGCCAGACGGGTCATCAGCCTGGTGCGCTGGCCGCTGCTTGTCGACGAAGGTCCATGGCACCGTACACGCTGACAGGTCGAGCAGGTTGACCGTGCTGACGTACGCCAGGTACCGGACGCGGCTGTAGTCGCCGTGCTTGGGGCAGATGGACGGGTTGACGGGGGCGATGTACGCGTCCATGACAGCGCCTTCTCCTCCTGCTGCTGAGGCTGTTGCTGCCCATTGCTGCAGCACGGCCGCCTGGAAGTTGGTCCGCTCGACGGCCAGATCCCACGACTCGAGGATGGTCAACGGCGCCCGGTTGGTCTTACCTATCATCTCCAGACCGGGCTCTTGCGACAGGGCGATCGTCCGCTCAATGTCGCCGTTTGCGTCGGCGGAAAAGATGCGCAGCTAAGGACAAAAGTCAGGTTTCTTTCGGATTTTTTTTTAAGTTCTTTCTGTCAGGGGATTCTTACTGCGAGGTCCAGCGCGCGCGCCTGGTCAATCGTCAGGCAAAGGCCTCATGGCCCGCCTCCTTCAGCTTCTCCTCAACATCCTTCAACGCCTGCCGGATCGGCGGCTGCGGCAGAATGACCTTGTCCCAGTGCATAATCCCAATCCGCAGTTTGCGTCCTTCTCTGGCAATCTCCTGCGCTTCTGCGTCGCGCCATGGGATGGGCAGACATTTCGGATCGGCCAGCCAGGGCTGCGAGTCGACGACCGTCTTGGCGAAGAGCTCGAGCGATGCAGGCGAGTGTGTCATGGGGCCGACTACCGACGGGATTGTCCCTTGTCCCTCGCAGCTGTTCCGCATGCGATGGTAGGGGAATCGGCCGGTTGATGGGCGCAGGCCCCAGAGGCCTTGGTAGGCGGATGGGCTGTTTGAATTAGATTGGATATTAAGGCATGGCGATGAAATAGACAAAGAGAGAGAATAGAATGAAGGTGTCAACCTGCTTACCTTCTGATCGACCCTCCCAGGTCAGTTCCCACTCCCATCGGACCCCCCCTGAAAGCCAGCAAGGCTCCTTCACCACCGCTCGATCCACCGCAGGAAAACGATCGATTGTACGGATTGCTGGTTCTGCCTATAATGCTGCCCGATGTCAGCATCTGGATGATATTTATGATTTCCAGCAGAAGAGTGCCACCTACTTGTTCACCGTCTCCCCCCACATACAGCCCACACTCAGACTGGTCTTGACAAACACATTGGCGCCAGCCTTGGTGAGGAGATCGACCAAGACGCAGTCCTCAGCATCCACCTCCCCCAGGAAGGCGATAAATCCACACGTCGTCTCCGTCCCCTTGACGCGGCACTGGTCCTTGACCAAGATGGGCAGCCCATGCAACGGCCCAACCGTCTTCCCGTCTCAGCGAGATACCTGTCCAGCTCCTCCGCCCTGGCCCGCGCAGCCCGGTAGCAGAACTGCAGACAGCAGTTCAGCAGCCTATGCGCAATCGCCGCGCGATGCGTGAACGCATCCAGGACCTGGACGGCAGTGTACTGCCCTCGGACGAGCGCCGCGACCAGGTCTTCGGCCTTCAGCGAGGTGATTTCTTGTTCGAGCGGCGAGAGCAGCGTCCGCGGGACTTCCAGCATGCTCTGCGTGTCCGTCTCCGAGAAGGTCAGCTCTGTGTGGATGAAGGCCGGTGGGACGTCGGCCAGGATTTGTGCCTGTTTGGCGCGGGCGCGCTCTTGCCATGGGGGAGTGTTGGGTGGCATTTTCTTCTGTTTCTTCTCTTTTTCCTATTTTCATTTTTTTTTTCCTGAAGAAAAATATTTCCAGACAGAACTGTCAACCCTGACCTTCCCGAATGGAATGACTGATCCCACGCTATCAGTGGAGATATCAACTCCTAGCTGTATACTCTGTACGCAGTACGGCCCACTTATTGCTGCGTGGGCATTGCTTATCAGACTGCATATTTCCCCGCAGTAGAGTCCGACTAACACTTAGCATCGATTAGCATCAACTAGCTTATCAACGTCGGCTCGTTGACCCGGAAGTTAGAACGGCGGACGGCACGGGCCGGTGCCAGAATTAATTACTGAGATAATGATAACTCCGCAGAGAAGCCCGAGTGTCATTAAAGCAGGAGAACTGATTTGATGATTCTTCATAGTCTTGAGAAAATGCTCACACACATGCATACATACTGTACATACAGTACCTCTACGGATCGGCATCTACGGATCAGGCACATGTTCTCACTGCATTCCGCATGAGGGTTCATGATACTTGATATCGCTTTATCATGGCTCCAATTGGTACTGGCATCCCATGGACTCTTCCCCCTCCTCAACGATACGTCTTCCGTCGCGCATCGCTCGTCGACCCCGTCGAGGGCGTCGTCCACCGCAACGTCACCGTGTCGACAGCCAACGGCCGCATTGAGAGCGTCATCTACGACCAGAAAGAACCCGGAGGCTCGCCGGTGATTGTCGACAGCGACAGTAACAATAACGACACAACCGTCGAAGTAGATCTCCAAGGTAAATACCTCTGCCCCGGCCTGATCGACTGCCATGTCCACCTGAACGCCGTGCCCGGCGAGGCCACCCTGGGCCAGATGAAGAAGCTCCGGCCAGAGGTGATCGCTCTACGCCAGCCGCATCTCTGCCGGCTCATGCTGGAGCGCGGCTTCACGACGGCACGCGACTGCGGCGGCAGCTCCATCGCGCTGAAGGACGCCATCGCGCAGGGCGTTGTCCGACGGCCCCGGCTCTTCATCGCCGGCCACCAGCTCACCCAGACGGGCGGCCATGGCGACACGCGCGACGTCTACGACACGACGCCCTGCAGCGGCGGCCACGTCTTCGGCACCAGCGGCCTGCTCTGCGACGGCGTCCCCGAGTGCCTGCGCGTCGCCCGCGACCAGCTGCGGCAGGGCGCCGACTTCCTCAAGATCATGACCTCCTCGGCCCCATGACGCAGTTCGAGACGAGCGAATTCGCCCTCCGCGCGGGGGTCCTGTCGCCGGTAAAGATCCTGCAGTCGGCGACGATCAATGCCGCGCGGATGCTGCGGCAGGAGCAGTTCCTCGGGCAGATCAAGCCCGGGTTTGCGGCCGATCTGCTGGTTCTCGCGCGGAATCCGCTCGAGGATATTCGGGTCTTGGATGATCCGGATCGGTGACTTCTGGCTGTGCTGAAGGATGGGCGCGTGCAGGTAAGTCGGTGGAGGGTGCTGGACGAGGAGGTGGGGAGGAAGATGGTTCCTATAGAGTAGTGAATAGTAGCGAGCAATCGATGGATGATGATATTATATGAGCTTCTTTTTCAGGGAAACCGTATTGTACGTACATACATGTACTGTACATACATACATACGTACTGTCGTTACCATTTACGGTACATGTATCTACCCAATTTCCTGAATTGGAAATATATACCTACCTAGGAAGGTAGTTTTATGCTATATATCTGCCCAGACTACATCATAAGCAGAAGACATCCACAGACGTCTACCACTATCGCCAACTATACCGTATACCGAAACTTCCGATCCTGTTTATCCGTCAGGTCCGAATCGACATCGCCATGCAGCTCGTCCTCGACCTTTCCTGCGCCATCATCCGTCTGCTCAGCCCGACTCGCGTCACGCTTTGCGTTCTCGCTCCGGAACAGCAGGTAATACACGCCAAAGAACAAGATCAGCAACGCCCAGCTGACGATGCTAGAGATGCATCCCTTGATGTATCGCGGCGCGTCAGGTGCCTGCCACAGCTGCGGCCCCACGATACAGCCAGTCGAGTATCCCGAGAAAGTAGACGGCGCCGGCGGCAGACTTCTTCGTGTTCCCCTTGACGTTGGACGCCATCAGGCTGAGGGTCACGACCATCAGCGACGAGGACTGCGCTGCCAGCCAGGTGCTGACCACGATCCCCCACTGCTGGTGTCTTGCCGGTAGTGTCAGCAGCACGATGCTCCCCGCCAGCGGGATCAATGCCAGCGCTATCCCCCAGATGCACCGCATGTTCCTCGTGAAGCGCATGGCGAGTGCGGCGGTCCAGATCGTGGCGATTTGGAGAGCACCGCTGGGGAGGCCGACGAGCATGGTCTGGAAATTGCTGAAGCCGAAGTCGTCGATGACCAGAGATGAGAACTATAAACATAGTAAATTAAATTAATAAGTAGACTTGTACTTTTTTTTCTTTTTGTAAGGTTTGCACACCTTCAAGATCGGCGACGGAATGCAGATGAACAGCGCGAGCAGGAAGAGAATCCAGATCTGAGGATCGACCAGCGCTTCCTTCACCTGGTCTCTGTCGAACTGAGTCCGGTCTCGCGTGGCCCGGTCCCTGGCCAGTCGCTCCGTGGCGATCTTCCTCTCGTGCTCGTCGAGAAACCACGCCGTGGTGGTATCAGTAGGCATCAGCCAGATAAACAGCACGCCTGACAGGACGGTCGCGCCTCCACAGACAAGGAACATGACCCTCCAGCTGGCAATGGCCATGCTGGTCGACTGTCCGATGAGATACATGAGGATGGCGCCGATGATCTGCGCGAACCCGCTGCAGCCCTCCCAGACACCGGTCCCGTCAGCAACGAAAGGACTGTAATAGAGAGACGACGTACGCAACTCGCATCGGATGCTCCTTGCGCGTATACCAGTTACTGGTCAGGATCACGAAGCTCGGCGAAGCAGCGCCCTCGCAGAAGCCGAGAAAGAAGCGGGCGACCAGCAGACCGGACGCGTTGAAGGGCGCTCCCTGGCACATCTCGCAGGCGCCCCAGAGGATACTGGACAGTTAGTCTCAATTACTTCCGTGCTCTGGGCAAGATATCTGCTTACATGGTGATGCCCACAACCGTCGCAACGCGGAATCGACCGATGAAGTACGCCGACGGTAACTGCGCGGCCAGCTGGCCAAAGTAAAACAGACTGACGGCCCAGGAGAAGTCGGTGCCGGAGACGTGGATGTCCTGCTGCATGCCAAAGACGGAGGCGTAGTTGATGGTCTGCTTGTCGAGGACTGACTAACTGGTCAGCGAGTAGTGCAAACAAACTGCTGTCATGGGACATATACTGTACCTACACTGGAAGAAGAAGACGACAAACATGAGCGGCATGACGACTCGGTCAATCTTCCTCAGGACTTTCTTTTCTTCGACTGGATCGATTATTAGCGACTCCATGGTCACTTCACTCACTGCGATGGGCGGAGTCCCCGAGGGGAGTTTCACTTTCTCGGACGCGGCCATGGTAGCAGCGACTGCCTGGAGAAGATGCACGATGCCATGACGACGTGCTTGCAGCCTTACCTCGTATTTATGGCTAAATAACTCGATCGATGCGTGCGCTGCAGCCGGACTATCGACGTGCCTGGGCTGATAGGATTCGCTTGTTCGTTGATAAGAAGAGCAGCTTCGACCAAGCGCGATCCGGCTGCCATCTTATCTTCCCCGCTTCTGTCTTCGCGCCAGTAGAACGTGCAGTATAGAGCCATCTGCCGGGAATTTTCCAACTGACTGACTGACGAGACAAATGCATCAGATGCATAGTCTATCGCGTGGACATGGAATGGATCCCGCAAGACGAAGAGTCGCCGCCTGAATAAGGCCAGTGGCCGACAGTGATCGCAAGCGGGCTTGGAGCGTACGTCAACCAGCCCTTCTATTCTGCATTATTGAAGCCAAGAACTATCTCAAATAACTTGTGTCACAGCTGCTGGAGATGTCGAGCCGGTGCATACTAGCCCGGACACGGTCCCAGCCTGCTGCCAGCGGTGCGTGAAGCCGGCGTCGAGTGCAAGTTTACCGACAAACCAGTCTGTTTTGACCAGCTAGTCATATCGCAAGATGAGTGGACAAGTCTTTCAGGCTCAAATGCTGATTTGGGCCATTTGCTAGATATGCAACTAATGCAGCTGGACTGTCGCCAGCAGGGAAGACTGCAGTCCGCTCCAACGACGCTGCCTGCCTGCTGGTCAGGAGCTCGCTATGCGTCTGGTTCCAAGAAAGCACATTCTGATGACCAAAAAATAAAAAAAAAGGAGAGAGAAAAAGAAGAAGAAACGTCGAACAGATGCGGAGGAGATGCCGAAGATGCGAAGATGCCGAAAGGGCCGAACCGAGCTTACTGTACGATATACACAGCAGGGGGTAGTGCATTACATACAAAGGTGATAAATCAATGACGACTAGAATAGAATGGTGGTAACCAGAGAGAGAGACTCCTCAAGGTGCACCTGCGGTTGCATGATTTTTTTTGCTTGCAGGATGGTCTTCTTCCCCTCATTCTTTCTCAGAACATACGCTACTATACCTACTAAAGACCTCGTTTGGTAAATTGGAGTTGGATTAACTAACTACATGTATTTCCTACATGTACAGTACAGTACATACCTATCTACTTACTTAACATGGTTAGGGATTCAACTTGCTTGGTTGCGTAATAGCTAAGTATAGTCTTAGGTCTAGGGTATCTACATATTCTCCAATTTAGAATCTATGCAATAATAGCTTCCTGCCGATCCGGTCCATTGGAAAGTAAAGTAGGGTACCGAAATTAATATCAATAATATTCATTCATTGCGGAGGGGGGGTTACTCTAATTTTCTTCCTTTGTTAATTCGATAGAATTTACATATATGGAGAGACTCCTTTTACGGGTCCCAGTTCCTCCTGTACTCTAGCTCCATCACCATCTGATCTTTGCAGATGCGCCTGCCCACGTCCCCGCACTCATGCCGATGTGTCGATGCCGATGCCGATGCCGATGCCGTTAAACATATCCCGAAACCTGTTCTGTACAACCTCGCCCCCTGTTCAACGATCATGAGCTCAACGACATGAATAAAATCAAGGGCATACCTATCAACGTCAACCCCGAAGAAACCGAGCCGAATTGGATGGTTGCACAGGAGGAGGAACATCATGAGAGAGAGGGAGGGGGAGTGGACATCATGAGATTGTTGTGTCTAGAAACGAAGGATTAATTTAGGACTACTACATATAGAGGGGTAGGGTTTGTTATAAAAGGAGATAGAAATCCTGTCTTTGTCTGTCTTCGTTATGTTTGCTTCAGCAATGATATTCGGAGAATTTCTACTTTGCTAGTCAATTCAACTAGTATTTCTTGCCTAATTGCCTAAAAAGGAAACACAGCAACTACCTGCCTAACTGCACACTATTTTTGTTCCTACCTACCTAACTGCAACTACTGCTCAACATGCCAACCATCACCAAAAAATATAAAGCTGCCGCCGTCAACGCCGAACCAGGCTGGTTTGATCTCGAGGAATCCGTGCGCCGCACCATCCACTGGATTGACGAAGCTGGCCATGCGGGCTGCAAGTTCATTGCGTTTCCGGAACTATGTCCGTATCCCAGCCTCTGTACCTAGATGGTCCCTAGTTGACTGTTTATTTGTTGCTAACAGACGGTCTAGGGATCCCAGGCTACGTCTACTGGGCTTGGAAGGTCAACTACCAGGAGAGTCTTCCCCTGCTGAAGAAATACCGCGAGAACAGCCTCCCCTCCAATTCGGACGAGATGCGTCGCATCCGCGAGGCTGCCAGACGCAACAGGATCTTCGTGTCCCTGGGCTACTCGGAGGTCGATTTTGCGAGTCTGTATATCTCGCAGGTGCTGATCTCCCCCACAGGCGATATCCTCAACCACCGCCGCAAGATCAAGGCGACGCATGTCGAGCGCCTTGTTTTTGGCGACGGTACTGGCGACACCACTGAGTCTGTTGTCGAGACGGAGATTGGCCGCGTCGGCCAGCTCAATTGCTGGGAGAATATGAATCCGTTTCTCAAGGCGTATGCTGCGTCGCTTGGCGAGCAGGTTCATGTCGCGGCGTGGCCGCTCTATCCGGGAGTGGAAACGCTGAAGTATCCGGATCCGTATACGAATATCGCTGAGGCGAATGCTGATGTAGGTATCTCTTTTTCATATGCATCTGCAGTAACTGCCTTCTTTTTTTTTTTTAACGTGATGATACTGACAATACCAGCTCGTCACCCCGGCCTATGCCATCGAAACCGGAACGTTCACGCTGGCCCCCTGGCAGACCATCACGGCCGAGGGCATCAAGCTCAACACGCCTCCTGGCAAGGAGCTGGAGGATCCGCACATCTACAACGGTCATGGTCGGATCTTTGGGCCGGATGGGCAGAATCTGGTTCCTCATCCGGATAAGGATTTCCAAGGCCTTCTTATTGTTGATGTGAGTGCTCAAAAAGAACATAAAAGAGAGTCTGTTATGCTGACGATCTATCAGATTGATCTCGATGAGACGCATCTGTCAAAGTCGCTTGCTGACTTTGTAGGTCCCTGCTGCAATAGCTCCAGATGAGATATGTGATATATATCCAGCTGACATTTGACCATACACAGGGCGGACACTATATGCGTCCAGATTTGATCCGCCTTCTCGTCGACACCAATCGAAAAGACCTGGTTGTGCATGAGGATCGACAGAACGGGGGAGTTGTGTATACGAAGACGGTTGATCGGGTTGGACTGTCGAGTCCGTTGCATGTCGTCTCAACTCCTGCTGCTAGCGAGGAGAATTGAATAGGTTGTGCGTACTCATCATAGTAACAGCTTGCAGGTTTTCAAGTCTGCCCTGCTCAGCCAGGTCTGTCTTTCTCTCGTTCTTCATCTGCTCAACACAGATTGGATTTCTTCCTCTCCAGTTTATCATTCGATGTCGTGTCAGGGAAAGCACCGTCTGGAGCAAGCAGCTGTCACTCACTCACTTTCTCTCTGTTTATCATAATAAGCAAATCTTGGCAAGTAGCTATTCAAATCGACAGTCAATAAAATTATCCTTTCAGTCATTAGGAAGTACACACACTGGTTCGTTTCTGGTCACTTAATCCCTGAACCACTTCAGAGAAATCCTGACAGTCGCTGGTTGCAGGCACCATGGAGAAAGGCATGCTTGAGAATACTGCTTGCTGTGAATCTATTCAGGAAGGCTCTTAACTTCCTCTCTGCGGCTTCCTTCTGCCAACATTACCAGAAATGGAAATCGCACTGGCAGTACTTACCTCGCAGGTCCCTGGCAGGTCCCTTCCTCCAAGCAGACAGCATCCCTCGATTCAATTTCTCTTCTTTCTTCCTCTTCTTCTTCCTCTCCCTCTTCTTCTCTTCCTCAGTCACCATCTCGACTGAATATTTGCCATCCACTTAGCACTGCTCTACATACATACATCATCGTCTGATAGCAAGCAGTACACATCTTAAGTAAGTAAAGTACTGTACATGTCTTGCGTCTGTTATGCACCTGCTTACTCGATTGTCCGTCAGAATGCAGCCCATATTCAATGGCATCTTTCTCCTGGGCCTCGCCCTCACTGCCAGCCAAGCTGGTGCACAGTACCTCCGTGCTCCCGTCGTCCATGGTAACATCCCTGTGACCTACAAGGCGACCCTGCTCGACAAGAATACTACTGGCATCCGCGGCACCATCAGCGGGTCTGGGGGACCCGACGGCGTCGGGGCTAAATTTCGGGTCAATTTCACCGGCTTTCCTGATGAAAGTCTCTACGGACCATTCAGTATGTTCTCATTGCGTCTTGCATCATGGCCATATACTGACTGCCCAGTCTACCATATCCACATGGAACCAGTGCCAGAGGATGGAAACTGCACTGAAACCCTGTCCCATCTCGACCCCTACAACCGTGGCGAGCAGCCTGCATGCAATGCCAGCGAGCCTGCCACTTGCCAGCTGGGTGACCTGAGTGGAAAACATGGGTCCATTGTCGCTGTTGACGACGAGCCCTTCTTCGCCGAGTACATCGACTACTACCTGTCGACCACCCCGGACAACATCGCGTTTTTTGGCAATCTCTCTGTGGTCGTGCACACGGCCAACGCGACTCGACTCAACTGTGGCAATTTCGAGCTTGTGGAGGATGACGGCGAAGATGTAATGCCAAAAACGGCGACCGCCACTGCGACTGCGACTGTCAGCACCACGACTGTCACGGTCAGTCCTACCCCAGCCCCGTTTCATGCCGCGGCACCCCGTACGCGCGAGCTCTCGGCCGGGGCGGCTATTCTGGCCGGTGTATTTTCCGTGGCAGTTTGGGTATTTACCTAGCTGACGAAGATAGGACTTAACTCTTGCCTTTGAGGGCAGAGGTACTTGTGAAGCACGAATGACTCGATATTGTATTGATCATTAGTCTGTAGCCTTACTTAGCGTAGTTAATGAAAAGTCTGAATTCAGTGAAAATAATGAAGCGACATAGCGTGGCCGTAACTACTGCTTACGAGGTCAAGAATGAAAGGGTAGGACTTAGATCTATCGATTGATTTTCCTGGCTGACTTTTGTGTCTATACATCCGGTATGTACAGACGTAAGTCTATAATTTCGATTGCGCAGCAGCAGCAGAATCTTCCGGCACCAACCCCTCCTCGATGGCCTTGATCTGCAGCGCCAGGAACTTGGAGTAGATGCGACAGAGGGCGAGGTTTCCGCCCATGAACCAGAAGTGAGGATGGCCAGAGGGTCGCCATATCTATAACAGTTAGCCAGGGAATTTTTTTATCCGTGAGTAGTCTTTGGACTGGGCTGGACAACATACAGCATTGAGTTCCCCCTCCTCATCCAAATCCCAGACATCCTTACACCGATCCGCGACCTTGTCGCCTAGGACTTTGCGCACCGTCGTCCGCATGTTGTCGTACCCCGTAGCCAGGACGACAATGTCGGCTGGCAGTTCGGTATGCTCCTCATCATTCAGGACGATTCCCCTGGGCGTAAACCGCGCGATTCCCCCGGGGCAATGCTTCACCTTGATCTTGCCGTCGATGATCAACTGGCTACAACCGACATCGATGTAGTACCCGCCTCCGCGCGTGAAGTACAGCCGCGCGATGCCGGAGTCGTCGACGCCCTTGTAGATTTTGAAGCCTGCGCGCTCGAGACCCGAGAGGAGGGATGCGTCGACGGAAGAGATGCGTTTGGTCAGGTACACGTTTAGCGCGAATTGCACGGGGAAGGGGAGGCTTTCGGAGAAGATGTCTGCTTGGTCGGTGGGGGGGCTACACATATCATCATCATGTTAGTAACTTATAAGAATTGTTGCGTTTTCTTCAGGGCAAGGTGCCTGCTCACCCCCATTCATCATGCGTCCCCTCATGCAGCATAAACACCCCCTTGTCCAGCGACAGCACATACGTCCCGCTGCGCTGCAGCATGGTGACCTCGGCGCCATTCTCGTAAAAGTTCTCTGCGATGTCGTGTCCGCTGTTTCCCGTGCCGACGACAATGACCTTTTTTCCCTGGACATTGTTGTGGGTCGACGCGTCCTGGTGCTGGCTTCCGTGGTAGACCACGCCCTGGAAGTCCTCCTGGCCCGGGAAAGAAGGGATCTTGGGCTCTCCAGAATGTCCGGTGCACCAGACGAGGTGACGCGGATGCAGCACCTGGAAACCGTCAGGCCTGGACACAGTGACGGTCCATTTCCCGGCATCGTCGTCGTAGTCGGCGCTCTGGATACTCGTCCGCGTCCACACATTCAGCTCCATCAGGTTTGCGTAGGCTTCGAACCAGTCGGCCAGCTTGTCCTTGGGCGTGAACTGTGGCCAGTTCTTGGGGAAGGGGAGGTAGGCCATGTGCGTGAATTCGACGGGGTCGTGGGTGACGAGCGTCTGCAGATAGATACCTTAGCAAGTCGCTCAAGCAGAATGTATACCTATGTAGGAGGGTATACCCTATACCGCTTCCTCCAGTTATCGCCAATGCGCTCATTCTTGTCGATGATGAGCGTCGATACTCCAAGCAACTGGAGTCGAGCACCGAGATTCAGGCCGGATTGACCTGCACACAGACAGTTAGCCTGAATAATCCTGACTGACTGACTGACTTGTAAGAGTATGCCTACCAGCCCCCACAACAAGAACCTGCGGCTCCTCATCCACGAATTCGACCTGCCTCTTCCTTCGCTCTAGCCAGGTGCCCTTGCTGGATCCGCCAGGCATCGAGTTGAGCGTGCCATACACCCGTCTCGGACCCAGCGGCTCCTCGAAGCCTTTGAGTTCTTGAAGAGAGGTGTAGACTGCGTACGCCTTCCACTTGCCAGTACTATTGCTGGAATTATTCTCCTGCGTAAGCCTCAACACCCCACCCCCCGACCAACCCTCGTCTCAAAGAAAAACATGGACACAATCCACGTCAACAGCAAACCAGCCTCCTTCTCCGGCTCGTGCAGCGAGGGCCGATACCGGCCCTCATCCTGCAATTTCAACGCCGACAGCTGCGCGGTAGGCTGATGCTCTTGCAGGAACGCGGCAATGCCTTCGGCCCCCCGGATTGTGCGCAGATCCCACTGCAGCGCGAGGTGGTCGCGCCACCACGAGTCGGGGTGGAAGAGCTCCTCTTGCAGACGAGCAAAGTCGTTCGTGCGCAGGACGGAGACGAGAGAGGAGAGCCATTGCTGGGCGATGGCGGGGGGGTTGATGGCCGAGGGGTTGTCGTTGTCGTCGGTGATGGGGGGTGTGTTGGGGAGGTTGATGATGTGTGAAGCAGACATGGTATATGTAGTAGTCGTAAAAAGAATTCTGTTAGCAGCTTCTATAGTCAAGTACTCAAGTAGTCCAGTCACAGGAAAAGAAAGAAAGAACTCATCTCATCTCTCAGAATCACATTTATCCAGTAATTTATACCCTCGCAGCTCTAGCTCTATATATAAACTCAGCAGCTTGCATTCATCATGCACTCTTTCAGTGGGAAGGTTAAGAAAAGAAAAGAACACTGGTAACTAGGCCGAACCAGACCAGACCAGTCGGGCCAGAAACAATACCGACGGGCCGATCCATTCGATTGATTGACTGCCTGCTGGATTGAATAATATTACACGGCATTAGGTATTTCTACTGTCGACGTGGATCCCGTAAACAGCCTCCGGAGGGCGTCGTCCGATCGATGTGCGGGGAAATTTGGAATCGAACGGGTTAAACTTACGGGGTAATACAAGCCGAGAGTTGTCCAGGAAAGTGTGCCGAGATTTCTTTTCGGAGAATCGTCCGAGGGGAGTACTCCGTAATAGAGCTCGGGATAGCTTCCTTTTTCTTTTCTTTTGCTTTTTCCAGGAAGTAGACAGAGTGACAGACAGGATATTCACCTTACGGGATCAATCAAGGGGTTTTTTTTTAGAAATGATCGATGGAGAGTCATTTGACAATTTTTCTTTTTTTCTGTAAAAAAAATAAAATTAACATCATTTAAAAAAGTTCTACATATCTGACCGTTGTTAAAAAATATATATAACGTTAAGAAAGTAATCAACTATTATTTAGTTAAAAAAATTAATACCTTCCTATTTTTACTAACCAAAAGTTTTTTTTATCATAAGACTTAGGAGGGTTCATCTTTTTTTTTACTACTACTACCTAGGGTATGACTTGACTGTTATGAACCAACAGGAGACAACGCTGTCCAACACAGCGATGCAGGATGAAACAATTACCCCGCAAGGCAGGAACTACACAAAGACATACCATCAGAGATCACGTGACATGGTATAAGTATACCATTCAGATATACCAAGAAAGGTATACCAAAAGGCCTCGGAAGACCTCAATGGCATACCACTGAAGGGTATACAAATGGTATACTCAGGAGGAGATATAAAAGGAGGGGAAATTCCAGCCATGTATCTAGTCTTTCCTTACTCGCGCTCAATTAATTCAATCCATTCAACTTGAGTTACTAAGATACTTACTTTGGGGGTCAGTAAGACTTCTTACTACTAGTGGTATACCTCGGTATAGCTCTAGTAGGCGTTGCCTCTGACCTAGTCGTTGTTATTTGTTTATCTGAGGTACCTTAACGTGTGATCCTGCGAGACCCCTTTATACTTGTGAGAGATCGTTCGAGGAAGAGCCCTTCGCCAGGTAGGCCGTTGTCTCGAAAGAGGAGACCCGGGTCAGTTAGACCGTCGCGTGCTCGTGAACGACACAGAGTTAGGAAGACTCCTTGATCCTTCCCTAACCACCATCGTTAAGTATCGACGACTACGGTTGGACCCAGCGCGTAACATTGACCTATGATCATGATCATGATCATGATCTACCAAGATACTCCGTACATCATGAGATTGGATTTTAGGAGGAAGAAAATAAGGCTTCATGAAATTTCTATCTAGTCTAATCTACCTAACCACTAAACTGTCTAAGTGATCTAAATTTTGAGGTTTTGGCAGGAAGCTATATATAATATATAAAATTAACGTGTTTCCTAAAATTAGCATTTTTTCTTTTTCTTTTTTTTTTAAAAAAAATTAATAGTACTTACTCACTAACAACTGTAGAATTATGAATTAGGTAACTGTTTGTTATATAACTGTTTTTTCTTTTTTTTTATAATAATAATTCTAATTAATGTTTCCCATACATAGTTAAATAAAACAGTTTATTTATTTCTATTTGACCTTACTCTGTAAGGGAGTACGGAGGTTATAATAATGGTCGAATAAATGACATTACAAGTTTTCTGAAAAAAGAAGCTCCCCCGATTCGGTACGGTGTTAATTATTATTATTATTATTATTTACGATTTATTTATTTATTGAGGAGGATATAAATATAGAGCATCACTCACTCGTCACTCGTCACTCGACGTACAGTACAGTACAGTACAGTACGAATGCTAAGTATAGAATAGAATAGATCGTATCACGTGCATTGAATATAAATAATCCCATCCCAATAGGGCAACTGGGCAAGGCAAGGCAGGATAAGCATACAGAGTACTGAAATAATGTATCTGGCAACGAACCTAATGACCATCTAGGTAACATGTTTTTTTACTAATACTTCCTGCAGGTCCATACCGTAGCTAGGGTACAAAGTACCTGGTATTATGACCGCTATGTGTATTCAGCAATCCCAAATGGATTCGAGGATTCGTCTGGGTATCCACAGCCAGTTGAGGTCCAGGTATCCTCAACCTGCAAAACAGAAATAACAATAGCAACAAAGAAAGATGTAGACAGGTGCAGACTACCCATTATACAATACCAATACCGATACAAGTATCCATAAGAAGGGAAGCATAAGAAGGAAAGCAGCCATCACTCCGGTCGCCCTGACCGGCATGCAGAAGAAGAAACGCTAAAAACAAACCCCCGATGGATACATATGCAGTGAAGGAAAGAAAAAAAAATCATACAAGAATGAAGTAAAACAATCATCATATCAACCCTCAACATCCAACCCCCCATCGTCAATCACCATCTCCACCTCCTTGATCGGATGGAGCAGCATCGGTGGCAGACACATCCGGCCCTCGCCCGCGAGTTCCTCCTCCTCGCCGCCGTCGTTGTCCACCTTGTACCCCAGCCAGCGTCGCCACAGATTCGGCGAGAACCCGGCCGAGTAGAACCACGTCGTGCCCCGGAAGTTGTGCTCGCGGTCGCCAAACACGGCCGTCCGCGCCCCGCCCGACGCCCCGTTGCGGCCCGCATTGAACACCGACTCCAGATAGTGCACCGGCCATCGTCGATCGATGTACACCGAGTGCGGCACGTACACCGCCTTGAACCCGTGGTGCAGCGCCGTCGTCGCCGGCCACATCTCCGAGAACATCGTGTGCCGCTTCAGGCTCGTCTCGCGGTGCATCGTCATCAGCAGCTTGCGCGACAGCCGCGACGCCGTGATGATCGCCGTCCGCCGCGGCGGCATCCCGTTCTCCTTGTTGTACCCCGTCACGTCGTCCCGCAGCAGCCACGTCGTGCCCTCCGGGTCGTACAGCGGGTTGAACACGATCAGGTCCGCTTCTTCACCAACCCCCCATTCGTACCGATCCTTCTCCATCGTCGTCGGCGGGATGCCCTCGCCTTCAACCTCCAGGATATCGCTCTCGTGCGGTCGCTCGGGTCCCCAGATGAACTTGTCGCCGTGTCGGCCCACGTCTTTGTTGTTCGGGTCCAGCGGATCTTTGCCCTCCTTCAGCGGTCCCCACATGTTGTTGGGGCTGTTCGTCCCGAGTTCGGTCTGGACGCGAACCGTCTGGATGAAATCCTCCCACGGCCCGTGCACCGAGGGCACGTAGAAGCGAGCATTGCGCTCCCAGAGCCCCTTCCGCGGCTGCGCGCGAGCCCAGCTGACCACCTTGTCGAAGAGATGGTACCAATGCCCCGTGTATCGGACATCCATCTCCCAGTTCCAGAAGTAGTCGTATTCCGGGTGCAGATAGGCGAAATACTGCACCGGCATGAACGTGCTCCGGTAGACCCCGTGCACCGGCAGCCCCCGCGTAAATGTTTCTTCCAGTCCGCCGTAGATGAGGCCCATCTGTCGCTCCGACCACAATGTACCCATGCCGTGGAATTCCTCGGGCAGCGATTCGCGGAGCACACGCTCGTACGTCTCGTCGTCCGACCAGATCTGGAGGTTGTCGTCCTTTACGTGGATCAGGAAGTGAACCGTATACTCCCCGCCGGACAGCAGGGACAGCTCCGCGATCAACGACCGCAGGTACATGAGATCTTCGGGAGTGTAGTGGTAGTCCGTCCAGGTTCGAATGAGAACGGCCGTCCGAGGCAGACGGTCGGTGCCCTTTCGGGGTTCCTTCTTGCTCGAAGGCGCGGGCGCCTCGGCCAGACGGGGCGGAGAAGCACCAACGGGCATGGCAAACATGCGGTCCAATCGGGGCTGCTCTGGGAGATCTTTGAAGCGGTGGTTGTTGGCGGCCACACATCGATTCTGGGCGGCCGCCCAGTTGACCTGGCGGAAATCGACCGGCGGCACATCGTTCCAGACTCGCTCCGCTCCAGCACGATCGCCTTCGAGACCTGCGCCGGTCCCGCCTTTCTTCACCCCGTAGCCCAGTCCATATGGCCCCAGGCGGCCAAAGCGGTCAAAACAGACGTCGTCTTGGATGCCAATCATCTCGTTGGATCCCATGACGGCGTCGGGGAAGCCTCGCGGGACGCCCTTGTAGTGGTGGACGAGGGGGATCCGGACGGTTTCCTCCTCATCCAAGAAACAGTCCTTCTTTTCGCCATATTGTTTGATGTAGGCCTCTGATTTGTAGTCCGGATACGGGTCGAACGGCGAGCTGGTCATGGACGGACCTTGCTCCGATCGGGCTTGGGGGTTGCTCGTCTCCTTGTCCGTATCTTCGGGGACAATCTTCTCCTCCGGACCGTCTCCCGGGTACTCGGGGACGTTTTCCTTGCGGGGTACCAGCGTGCGGACTCCGCCGTGGTAGCGCTTCAGGAAGGGGAAGCTCTCCCATTGCGGCGGCTTCGGGGCGGATTTGGGTAGTTCCAGCGGGATCTGCTGGGCGGGCTTGACGATACTGAAGCGGAAAAGGGTGAGGACGAAGAGGATGAGGGCGAAGAGCAGGGCGAAACACAGCCATCGCATCAGCCGATGGGGGACAGGGTAGAATCTGGCGCCATTCGGCCGCCGCCGCCGGCGGGACGGACTGCCCAGCATTAGCTGCCGGGATGGGTGAGAACCGGGGGTGACTCGCGAGGAGTCGGAGTAGGGTTGCTCGTCTTCACTGGCCGAGTCATAGGGGGGCAACGAGGCCTTTTCAAGATCGGGTTTCTCGAGCAGCTGTCGGCGAGACCATGTGCCCGCATGCGTATCGGACACAGCGCGATGTCTTGTTTGTCCGGTCATCGCACGAGCGAGAGCATCCGTCTTGTCCAGAGGCCGTCAGTACTGACGCCTGTGACTGACTCAGCAGTTGGATCCGTCTTGAGGTGTCTTCTTATCGAATCGAAGCAGTGGCCGTCTGGGAGGAATTATTTTTGTTAGCAGTTACGATGCCAAGAGACCGAACGGTCCAGACTGCGGAAGCACGAACCGAATCCACGGAAGCAGAGACGACGCAGCGGTGCGGCAGACCAGGGTTGGCAACGCCTGCTGAGGCAGTTGGAACTTGGAAGGCAGGAGATAGGAAACATCCACAACGATGGAGCAGAGGAAAGAAGCGAACTGCCAGCGGAGTGGAGAGGCAGAGAGCACGCAGCCAGGGCGGCCGACAAGGCCATGCTCTGCCATCGCGCAGAGACGCCGCGAACGGTTGCCAAAGCGATATGGACCCCTGGGCGTCTTCTAGCCTGTGACAGGCCCGGAAACGGCTGCCCCACGGCGGCCTGGCGGGAGACGCGCACGCATGACGGTGCAATCAGGCGCCTCGTGGATGGCGGTGATTCTGCAGTCCAGCAGCTCGACCCACGGCCTCATCGCACGGCAGTAAATAATAACAGGCATTGTTTGTGGTACAGAGAACAGAGTAACCTGCAGCTTGTCCGGGAAACAGACAGCATCCGGAGTAACAGACGAAAGTACACCTCTCGTCCTCCGCCAATCAGGAGCCCGCCACATGATGCAGAGCTCGGCTGTCCTCAAATCCTCACGTTCTATTTCAGGAAGACAGACGGTCAGGGGGTCAGCTAGCACTGCCAAGACGGAGAAAGCACAGCAGATGATCTTCACAGTACGGAGTATACGGAGTACTCATGGTCATCAGACGGCCTACGGAGTAATACCCGTGCAGATGGCCGTCTTGATTACGATTATCCCTCCTGAAGATCAAGACTGATCCCTCTTATCAACTTCCGTTTTTGTATTGTCACGTGATTGGAATATAGTAAGGGATATACCGAACAGTACGGATAGTAGATTGAGGACAACCTATTAAGTATATGTATTCCGTATGGTGAGGAATAAAGTGAGGAACCGCCTGGGGAATTGATAATAAGACTATATAAGTCTGACACAGAGCAGAGTACTGCCTCTTAAAACCATCGGGCGAAACGACACCAAGTCTTGTCGTTCTCTCGAGGATAACCTTCACATCCGTGAGATGAACGCTCCCATCACAGGGGTGAGCTGGCAGATCTCCCCGTTCGCTGCACGTGGCGCTGCTTCGAAACGCCGGGCGTGAGAAAAACAAAACACGACATACCCAGATACAGACGATGAGCAAGCTGGTTGATGGATTCAAGTACGGAGTACATCTCCGCTCCGCTCCGCCGTGTTATTTATTATCTGGCGCTGCGGTGCGATCCCACGACCTCCGCTCCGGGTTGGGAGGTCCTTTAAGATTAAGATTCCCTCTTGCGGATGAAGGCATGGGGGCAGCACTGATTCCTCAGCTTCACAAACTGCAGAACGCAGATATATATAATTACCCCAGGGATGTCAAGGCTGTGCCACCCGGTCCTAGGGCCCAAAAAAAAAGCATAATAGTCGCGGTGGACCAATCTATCCAAGTAGAGGAAGAAAGGTAAGATAACCAGTATCATTAGCAAGAAGTTATCGATGAGCGTAGACGTGAAAAAAAAAACGAATAAGAAAGGGAAGTACTTCTATATAGAGTCGTTGAAAAAGAAAAAACAAGCTGCGTGCCATGCTGGCAGATCCGGTTCACAAGTGTATGTACCTGGGTACCGAGTATAGGTAGAATAGGCCTGTTACTCAATATTGTACTGTACGGGGTATGTACGTACAGTCCGTGTTGTACTGTACGCAGGACCAGTGACGGCCGCGGGCATGTCACACCGCAAGACAAGATGCGGTCAGGTCACGAGGACAGGCCACTTCCAGTCCTGGATGAAATCGGTCCTGATCTGTCGGAGTGGTTGAGGACGAGACGCGTGGCTGGAGATTTATTTAACAGTGTTAACTTCAGCAGTTCTTTTCGAGGTTAAAAGAAAAGAAAAGAAATGAAATGAAATGAAAGAAACTCATCTCCTGAACTGACGAATCCCTATTCACCTTGTTGCGTTGCGTGTCAAAACCAATGCCCACGTCTAGATAAAGAGTACATACGTACGAATCATCACGCTTTGACAGTGCTGGAGAGCCTTGATCCTGGACAATGGCATTGGGCCTCGCATCAATCGTTCTGTGCAGGACCATGTGACTTTCATATCGCCGGTTTACGTAGACGAAACGTTCTTGAATAGTGTTGACGGTGGTTACAGCTGTAGAAGTTAGGGGGAAAATACCCTCACAGCAATTCTATTTAGACAGCCGTCTCAGAATATAATAAACAGACAGGGGACTAAGACTCTAGACATAAGATATTTCATTTGACGCTTAAGATCGGGACAAGAAAAAACAACAAGAGGACAAGCAACACACGGGTTTTCGGTCATGGAAAAAAAATAACTCGTTCAATCGACGCCAGTGATGACGGCAAGGAAAGAGGAATAAAGTGGCTAATAGCATAGTAGGAGAGAGCAATGAGAAAGAAGCCGTTAAGAGAACACACATGTACTAAGTCCATCTGCCTCGGCGAGAATCATTCACACCCCCTTTCACAACTCCCCCGTCTCCCCGACTTGGTATTCCTCGTCAAAAAAAGCACCATCAAGCTGAGGACCCGCTCGTTTTCATCTAGTCACGACCAGTCTTTCTCAGAGTCTCAGCGAGCCACTCCAGACCCTCATACAGACCGTCACCAGTGGTAGCGCAAGTGGATTGGATATACTATGACATCGAGTTAGAAACCTAGCCCTGACACCCAAGGATGCCACACTTACCCAAGCACGGCGCGTCAAGCTCTGCAGGCCCAGCTGCTGGGTGATCTCGGCGGGGCTCATGGCGTTCTGTGTGGATAATAGTGTCAGAAGTGTCCATACAGAAGATATACCAAAGTCAGGTGACAAAGGATCCAAGACGTACAGGCAAGTCTTGCTTGTTGGCGAAAACCAGGAGAAGAGCGTCACGAAGTTCATCCTCATTCAGCATGCGCTGGAGTTCCTCCCGGGCCTCCACGATACGGTCACGGTCATTGCTGTCGACGACGAAAATTATACCCTGAGTGTTCTGGAAGTAGTGTCTCCACAGGGGACGGATCTTGTCCTGACCGCCAACGTCCCAGACGGTGAACTGAATGTTCTTATACTCGACAGTCTCGACGTTGAAACCTGAAGCAGATTCGACTCGTCAGTGATGCCTCTCCTTTCTTCCCCTCCCACCTCCCTGCTCACGCGACAGCACCAGCGACCCCCAACCCAAGCGACCAGACAGACGATGGAAAGAGGACAACTAACCGATCGTGGGGATGGTGGTGACGATTTCACCGAGCTTCAGCTTGTACAGGATGGTGGTCTTTCCGGCGGCATCAAGACCAACCATCAAAATCCGCATCTCCTTCTTGCCCCATATTTTATCGAACAACCTCGAGAAAGTCAGACCCATGTTGGCGGCGGTGAGGGGAGGACAATGGCTAGCAACGACAGCACTCGGTCAGCAACAGTCAGTTCCAAGCAGCCAGACGCGACAGAAGACAGATCGAGGACCTGGGCGAAGGCACCCGGAGGTAAGTGCTCGAACGTGGCGACAAGGAGAAGGGGGGAGAATGGCGAGATGGCCTGCAGGGGAGAGGCTAGAGTGGCAGTAGACGGTCTCGAATGTAATTGTGGAGACCCCCGAGTCCACGGTCAGGAGGCAGCGGCAGGAATGGGGTTACAGGGCAGAAGGGGACGCGATGCAGCAGGATACTTACAAGGAGACAATCCACTCGCGTCAGTGAGGATGGGAAGATGGCGTTTGCGTGAGATGCGTTGCGTCTCGCGGAGTCTTACTTAGCAGGAAGACAGAGTTGGTGTGAAATTTCGGGTGCCCTGCCAGATCAAGAAATGCGGCTGCAAGCGTAGCTTCCGTCACTAACCAGCAGCACGCCCACGAGATAGACAAGGCCGCCCAACGCCCACGAGCACGCTGATTACGATGGTATTTTGCGTTGGCAACGCTCGATAGAGCTGAAACGATACCGGTGGAGCTTATTCTCGGTCCTCTGCTGCGTTGAACTGCGCGTGTCGACGCCTCGCCTGTGAACTGCCTTCAGTCCCCGCCACACGAAAAGGACACGGTGTTTCTGCGGTGAAATCAGCTGCCTGGCGCGATGGCGCTATCGTACATTACGGGGCACACCGAACCTTCCATCAGCACTGCAGGCTCCAGTCTTCATACCGGAACCACGACCTCCTGAAGATCTACAAATGACTGTCCTCTTTGCGGATCGGTGATTTGTGCGCTCCTGTTCGCCAATCCCCACACCTTCCTCTGGCTGTCCATTTAACGGCCTCAATGTCTCTGGCCCATGGGTCGGCTACAACATCATCTAGGATCCCGGTTGCTGGATAACCGCGAGCTTATGCAGCTAGCCACTATTACTATACAGCATAGCAGGTTCTACAGTGCTCATACATATTCGACAAGCTCATCAATCCATCCCCCATTGCTCCCGCTACCGCCTGCGTCCCTCCGCGTATTTCTCAATACGCACGTTTTGTGATGCCAGTTCCTTGGATATTTTTGCCTTCGAGGACCTGAACAATGTTCGGAAGAGAGACTGGTAGATGGTTTTGCCCTCGATGGTGTCGCTCGCGTAGCCAAACAGGGCGAGGAGAACAATGGAGAGAAACATCAACACCGCAAACGAGATCCAGTATGCGCGCGCTGTAAAGGTGTGCTGCAGATCTTGGATCTGGGTCGAGAAATAACCGGTCATCAGACTCACGGGCAGGAACACAATGGTCACCTTGGCCAGCAGAATGGTGATTCGCGTCAATTTCTCAACCGCTTGCGAGTCTTTGAGTGCGATCAGGTTGAAGTTCTGTTATACAAATCAGCCCCATACCCATGGTCACAAAGCAGGGGAGACCGTCTACCATGAACGTGAGTGAGTCCTTCTCTATCAAGCATGACTCGATTTCGCTCAGGCAGTACAATTGGATGCGATCCGCCAGCCGCTCGAAGCGGCCAACTGCTGCGGAGCTCAGGCGGACGCCTACTGGCATGTCGTATTGTTCCGCAGTGCCTAATATTGCACTTCGCGACATCGAGTATATGGAGTCATGGACATCCGTCTCATTCGACCCGTTCACAAGGAAAGGGTTCTCGCGTTGAGAGCGTGCCTCGTCGCGCAGCAGACGCTGTCTCTGCAGGAGGCGTACTACGATCTGCTCATAGCTCTTGTAAACACGCCTTAGGACTGCAAGCCGTCTGCCTAACCAATGCAAGTCATCGACCAGGTCGACTTGTGGTCGTTCCAGCATTTTCCTTCTCTAGGCATCCGTCAGCATCGAAACTGTGCAATAGTGCTCTCTCCCACGTGCAAGACTGACCAGGTCGTCCAGAATGGCACCATACATGTGCTCCCTCCGAGCCACCAGGCGGTAGCTCGAGATCCAGTCATCGAAGATGTAGTACAACAGCAAACTGGGACCATCCTCCTGCTTGATACTCGCCTGGTCCGGTTCCGAGTCCGAAAAGTGGCGGACACGGACTGTTACTAGGGATTCTCTTTCCGAGTCCGCGGAATACTGTTTGGACACACCGGAGAAAATGGACACTATGTTCCGGCGAACAGCCTCTATTACTGTCCTCTCCTCTTCAGCGGTCGGTGTATACGGTCCAGGAAATGGATTCTCCTGCATGGAAATGATGGTGCCTGGAAGGAGTGAGAGTAATGTTAGGGTATAATACTTAAAAAAAAAAAGAGAGAGAGAAAGGATCTGAGATACCATCGTTGCAGAGAATAATCCAGCACCACACTCTCTTGCCATTAGGCAAACCCTTGCCATTATCGATCTCTCGCCCATTGATCTTGACCGCGTACAAGGAATTGTATCCGATGCAAGTGTCTAGGAGGCCATTGCATGTCAGCGATGGCGTGGTCCACGCGTTCTTCACAGGATCTGATCTGATCTTACATTTAGGGCCGTAGTCCACAGAGCAGAAATGCCAAATCTGGTCAATGATACTGGCAAAGGTAAGACTCTTGAACGAGGATGCTACTTCGCCACTGGCATGGGTCGGGTCGAGGTCGTTAAGGTGATAAGCTCCTTCGAGATCGCCGTCAGGTAACTCATGCAGTTTGTTCACGACAGACACAGAGTGACTGCCGCTGCCCTTGTGGTGAGGTGCTGTTTGATCAGAGGAGGCCTCTGGTGACACGGTGGGAGGTCTTGTCTGGGGCACCGGCTCTGTGCACATCATCTTCTGCAGTCTCTCCGACACGCCATATTGTTTCGTGATATACTAAGAGAGCGTCGAAAGTTAGGAACGAGAATGAAGTCAGAAGACAAAGAAAAGCTGAATGAAATAACGTACTTTGATGGATTCTTTCTGTCTCTCTGGTGCCCATATATTACTGTTCCAGTTAGCAAATAAATATCTATAAGGGACCCAGACCTTGGCTAAGCAGGAAAATGTTAAACGGGAGATATTTCACATACATCCATCTCGTGCCAAAGACTTTCGGTCTCTAAATCATCGCAGATGGGAGTCAATCTCAAGTCAGCAGCAGTAGAAAACATAATAGAATTAACTGATCATCGAAGGAAATTTTCTTAAGAAGGGGGGGGGGAGGGGAAACCATACCGGCGCATCCATCAACGCTACCAGATCATCCTCGTCCAGATTCACACCGCACCACGCATCTTCATTGCCAAAGTCGAGAACGAAATTGTACGTTCTCCTATCCAGGAGAAGCCTCTGGTACTCTCTGAAATGGACTTCTTCGTCGATGTTTTTGAACTTTTGGGACAGGCCGGGTCTGGTGGATTGGAATCCGGCGTAGTATTCAGACGCGGTTGTTAATGTTCGAGGTAACGCGGTTGTTTCGGCCATTATTGTTGTCCTTGGATTGCTGTGTAGTGGGTATCGTTCATGTAAACAATTATCCCTCGACTGGTAACCGGCAATAGTGATAAATAGTTATGTCGTTTGTATCTTGATTTACGACAAGGAGAAACAAGTGCGATTTCTTAAATAATGAAGCATGAAGTTAATTGAATCCAGAGTCCATTCCGTGACTAGCGATGAATTGTGTCCCTCTGCGTGACCTGGCGGCCAGCTGGGGTTGGGTCAGATGAGGCTGATACAAGCTAATCAGCTGACTGGAGCAGGCGCCTGCCTGCGCATATCCCCGGACTCGGCGGCTGACGATCTTCAGCTACGCGCCCACTTACGAAGCAGAGTTTCAGGATGCATGTGGGCGCTTATTGGGCTAGCCTAAATTTAGCGATCTACGGTTGGATTTTTTCTCTCAGAGAGGTCTTTTGAGATATGTATGTACTGTATGTACTGTACAGGAGAAGCATCCTGGATGTCACGAGAACCAGGCTGTTCTACAGGCCGTGTGTACGCAAGTGGATAGGATGGAGAATCCGGTATCTGTGGCGTACAGTTGTACTACCAAGGCGATGTTTCCGCTAACGCAAGTTAACACTTGAGACTGTGTTTGTTCCTTTGACCAGTGATGTCAAGATATCACGAGAGCAAACCCCTCCAGTCCCGCCGCAACACCTGATTCAACTGACAGAGAGAAGGACCAATCAGAGTGGCCCAAGCCCGATGGTCCAAACACAGCCATGGAGTCATATCAGAGGGGCCTTGTATGACTCTAAGTTGAGCATCAGGGTTGGAAAGTCCTTTTCTGTGCATCTGAGTCAATGGCCATCATTACAAACTCCTTCGACTATCTCTGCCCCAGAGCACGGGGGCTTGCTCGCACTCAAAGCAGTTGGGACTGAAAGACAATTAATTATCCACGCATTATGGCAACCAGACCTGTACTTGGCGATGTCGTACTGCTTCCAAAAGATGCGAATTTCTCCCCAGATGCTCTACAAGCCATCGTTGATCGCTTCAAATCCAATCGTCTGCAAGCACTCCAACTTGACCCTGATGCCTTTGGATCAACGTATGAGCGCGAGAGTCAATTTACATATCAGACTTGGTTGTCTCGCATTACAAATCCCCTGAGCAAGACCTTTGTCGCCCTAGAACATCAGGAATCCAGTATTACTTCAGAAGACAGTGCTTCCAGACTGTGCCACCTGCTGGGAAATAATGAGTGGCTAGGTACAGTTACCGTCCTTGGGCCAAAGTCGCTATCTGGTGGGGAATCCAGCCTGAGCTCGACGCCATGGAGGCTGTTTACACGAGAGAACTCGTCTGAGTCGCCAGACTTGACGTCAATCAAGAATCGCCATGCAGTGTACCTGATCGTTGGCATGTTCGTCTCGCCCAGCCGGAGGAGAGAGGGTCACGGCCGACGCCTTGTTGAAGCCGCCTTAACTGCAGCCATGGAGGAATCACGAGGCATCTCAGCATCAAGAGTCATTGTTTGTCTCATGGTCGAGCCCAGGAACGTGGCTGCGCGGCGTCTGTATGAGAGCGTCGGGTTCGGAATCCGGGGGAGTGAACCAGCGGATAACGCAGTAACTTTCCCTACTATCGGGATGACGTGGGAGAAGGAGCTTATGGCATGACATTCATCCACCATTTGCAGTCGATAATATTCGATACAAGTGACATTTGGATGCTTGGTATTCCTCGTTTATGAACCGGCTTGACAAAAGATGTAATAGTACTTGTTGCATGTAAGAACTCTTGGGGCGGTGCGTTGCTGAGTCAGCAAGGAACGGTCTGTTAGGGCATGCTAGTTCAAAAGCGGGTTAGCGCCACCAGACTCCCACAAGCGGGGATTTTCGCACCGTCGCCGCCTGCCAAACTCTGCGGGTTTTGACCTCCTGCTGTAGTCCATCCTGAACGACATTTCAGCGCAGAGCCACACCATAAGAATCTCGTATTCTTTTGGAAGACTGTCGTCACCATGTCGAAGATCACAGTCGGTGAGTTTCACCTTCCTGCATGATTTCCTCGCATTTTATCTTGGGGTGAAAAAAAAGGACAGCCGGCTGACGATAATTTTTGTGTGAACAGCCGGAGTGCGCCAAAATGTCAGGGAGCTTCTGGACTACTCCAACAACCAGAAGAAGAGAAACTTTCTCGAGACCGTCGAGCTCCAGATCGGTCTGAAGAACTATGACCCTCAGCGTGACAAGCGTTTCTCGGGCACCATCAAGCTGCCCTCCATCCCTCGCCCGGGAATGACTGTCTGGTACGTTCGACCTGTCGCCTTCGTCCAGGAAACGCGTCGACGCAGAACAAATGGAATTGGAAGAGTGATAGACTGACGATGTGCCGCTTTACAGCATTCTCGGTGACCAGCACGACCTCGACCGTGCCAAGCACCTGGGCATTGACTCCATGTCCGCTGAGGACCTGAAGAAGCTGAACAAGAACAAGAAGCTCATCAAGAAGCTGGCTCGCAAGTACGATGCCTTCCTTGCCTCCGACGGTCTCATCAAGCAGATTCCTCGTCTCCTGGGACCCGGTCTGTCGAAGGGTACGTTTTTGTTGTCTCCTGCTCCCATAATTATGAGCTCCTCTGCTAACTAGTCCCCCTCCAGCCGGTAAATTCCCGACCCCCATCTCTCACAGCGAGGACATGGCCAACAAGGTCAACGAGGTCAAGTCCACCATCAAGTTCCAGCTGAAGAAGGTGCTCTGCTTGGGTGTTGCTGTTGGCAACGTTGCCATGACCGAGGATGAGCTCATCTCCAACATCATGCTTGCCATCAACTACCTGGTCTCCCTGCTGAAGAAGGGCTGGCAGAACGTCGGCAGCCTTGTCATCAAGGCTTCCATGTCTCCTCCCAAGCGCCTCTACTAAACGCTGTGCTTGGCGGCACAGGTATTTACTATATTAGGACGGGTTTTTTGAGGAACAAAAGTTATGTGATGACTTGATCTGCTATAGATAGCTGGTTATGAATCTTAAACGAACTTGGTTCCTCAAATCTACAGTTTCTTGTCCAGTAGATGCTAGCCAAGATTGACATGAAGCGTAATCTACAGAATAGTAAAACAACACAGGCAACTACAGGGTATAGATACACGAGGCTGGCTGCCTACTGCATGCCCTCCATCAGATCCGACTTATCCAGGATCATGCCCCTCATCCCGATAAACTCGCGGAGACTCTCCCATTCCTCACCTTCCTCCTCGCCCCTCATCCAGGGATCCTTGAACCCCCACGCAACGGCGACCTTGTCGAGCGCCGCCCGCTCTTCCTCCCTCAGCCAGCGTTGCCGCAACGGCATGCCGGGCAACCACACCACGCGTTCCATATGATCGTTCGCCGTCGTGATGGCCACGATGCCCACCGACGACGTAAACCCTATGTAGGCCAGGATCGCGGAAAACGCGATGCCCGTCGCCGTGCCCGGATCCATGGTGTTCTGTAAGGTCGCGGACCACGAGGCCAGGGCATACGACGCCAGAGGCGCCGCAGCCAGTCCGCTCAACGGCAGGGCTGCCTTCTTGAAGATCTTGGCGCGTTTGAATGCTGGGGTGCAGAAGGTCGTGTCGATAATGGCCAGGGCGAGAGGCAGATTCTTCTGTTCGACGGCCACGTCGAGAGCCATGTTGGCGAGTTCGGACGGAATGGCGTTTTTCACGCTCTTGGGGTTTTGCGGACGATATCTCACCGGGGAGGAGTTGGGCTCCGGGACGGGCTTGTTGGCGTACAGGGTGAATATCCGAGGGAAATAATCTGCCCGTTTCAGGAGTGTCTGGATCTTGGTATAGCACTTCAGTGCATCGGGGGATATGAAAACTTTCTCGTCTTCGAGCAGCTCGTTGGCGATCTGCGAGATGGAGTCCGACACCCGCTGCTCAGCGCCTGGCGTCACCTTGGCCCGCGGCGCGGACGCGGCTTTCTCCTCGAGATCCAGCAGGGAGGAGGTCGCGCTGGCCTCGTCTTTCTTGCTGCCTTTCGCATGTTGGTCCTGATCCTGCGAGACAAAGTATCCCACGATCTGCTGGCATTTCCGCAGCAATTGCACCACGGCCTCGTCGGAAGGCACGGAATCTGAGTTTTTGATCGACTGGAACTCCTTGGTCACCTGCTGAAGAGCGGCGTCTGGGTCAAAGGATGACTGCGTTGCTTGGCTGGTCGACGCGAAACGCTTTGTAGCATCGTGAACTGGTATCAATGGCCGTGGGAATGTTCGTCTCCATGGGTAGTTGGGACGCACAGCGACAGCGGCGTGGCTGCGGTGGGACAGCGGTCGTTGCTGGACTTCGGCGACAGTGGAAAACTGGCAGAATTGACAGATCGGCCCCTGCAATCGGGCATTCCTCTGTGCTCGGATCGCAATGCCCCTCATCGCGCAAGAATCCTCTGCTGGAGTCCTTTACGGGTGGAACAGCGGCTAAGCATCGTACTGTACGGAGTATACGACCGCCCAGCGAACGAACCACGGAGCGTGCCCAAAGCACCGCCACGCCTGACTCCGCCCGACATCGTCTGCCGCCTAGTTAGTCGCCTGCCGCAAGCTGAACAGTACAACTACGCCAGACTGCGTCGTCTCGCCATCCAGTGCACGCCACCTCTCCCAGAAAGCCGTCTACCGCCCGGGTATCCTGCCTGCAGGGGTTGGGGGATTTAAGAATCGCCTGTCTCCCATCGCAGTTTCCTCCCCAACCCTGATCTCCCCGCGGGTTCCTTCTCTCTCCGGGCACGATGCCTGCTCCGCCGCCACCACCACCACCACCTCCCCCTCCTGCGACGGGGGGGCCCTCCTCCTCCTCCTCCCCCTCCAGACAGTCTTCCGTCGAGGCCGGGAAGGCAGAGGTTAAGGACAGGGTAAGTTGTCTGTTCGGTGCTGCGGCTTACAATTGCCAATGCTCCGATGTCGTCATCGACGTTGCACATGGCTGACAGTCAGCACAGAGCGCACTATTGCAGGATATCACCAAGGGAACGAAGCTGAGGAAGACGGTGACAAATGACAGATCCGCTCCTATGATTGAAAAGAAATCGAGCGGTCCGGCCATTGGTGGAGCACCTCCTGTTCCAGGCATGCCCAAACCGCCAGGAGGACTGGCGCCTCCAGTGCCTGGAGGAAACCGGTTGCGAAGCAATAGTGAAGGGCGTTCTGGGGGCGATGACAGCAGCTCTAGTGTTCCGTCAGCCCCCCAGCTGGGCGGTTTATTTGCGGGCGGCATGCCGAAGCTGCGCAGTCGAGGAGGGGTAGATACTGGTGCGAATCGAGACGCAGCATATCTGTCGGATTCAGAGGCTTCTCGGCCAGATCCTCCAGCCGCGTCAGCGCCGAAACCACCTACAGCACGTCCGCCTCCTGTGCCGTCTTCTACAGAATCACCATCGGCGCCGCCAGTCAACCCGTTGGTCGCCAACCTGCGCAAACCGCCTCCAAAACCCGCGTCGAGGCCATCATCGACTGTGTCGACTACGTCCACGAAGACGGCTCCCGAGGTTCCTCCACGAGCACCACCACCTGTCCCTGGAACAAAAGCCCCGCCCCCTCCGCCTGTCAGGAAGCCCTCTGCTCCCGCTCCTCCACCCCCGCCTTCTTCTGCCAGTCCTGCTCCTCCGTCTGCTCCTCCTCCTCCGCCATCGAGCTCTGCTCCAAAGCCTCCGGCTTCTGGTCCACCACCGCCACCAGCTCCTCCAGCGTCAGCTCCCCAGCCGCCAAATGGCGCACAGGCTGCTGCCGCCTCGATAGCAGTGCAGGCTGCAAGAAACGCGTTTGGAAATTCGCATGCGCCTTCTGCTCCTCCACCTCCGCCGCCCACCTCATCAGCGCCATCGGCACCTGCAGCACCACCACCTCCTCCTCCTACCTCTGCTCCATCTCCCCCCAGCGCCCCTCCTGCACCTCCAGCTGCGCCTCCACCGCGTCCGGCTACCTCATCTCGGCCTGGGTCACATGATGACCATCAGGCCAAATCAGGGCGGTCGACACTCGACCCAAGTGCTTACACACTCATCAATGGCGGATCCTCTCCGTCGGCGAGTCCCCGGACGTCTGGGATTATTCGAATCGAAGATAACCGGTTCAAGTTTCAAGATGAAAGCCTGTTTCCCAAGCCACGTCCCTTTTCAGGCGGGGTTCGAATGTACCGTGCAGGAAGGGGCAGCAGTGTGCCGCTAGATTTGAATTCTCTAGGCTGAGGTGGCGAGCAGTTGAGTTTGAGCAGGTCGTGCTGTCAGTGTTACATATGCAATAGGTGAATTATTAAGATACGCCCTTGTTTATCTGGTTTTCGCTGGGAGCGTTTCATACCTGTTAAGTGTACTTTGTTTCTATTTTTTTTTTTCTTTTTCTTTTCTTTGCGACTGGTTCGTTCAACGTGGAATACCCGACGTCGATGGTTTCATTGATTGTGGTTTCATTGATTGTGATTTCGTGTGTTCTTCCATATTGTCTAGGTGCAGGTCATAGACAAGAGAAAATACTAAAAAGTTTTCCAAAAGCGATAGAATGACTAGTAGGGTCCTCGAATTATTTCTTTTGGTGAAATTGGACAAATAGTGTCTGTCCTTTTTGATACCCAGGTGGATATTTATTATAATACACGGTGTCCATCCAATTGAAAAAAACAAACAAACTGTCCAATCCATATTCATCCACACTCCTCTCCAGCAACCCATAAAGAAAACAAAAAAAGGTAAAAAGAAAACCATTAGACCTCTATATCCCTTGCCTGCCTCTTTAGCCATTTCCAAGGTATTATATTAATCATGTCTCAGGTTTTTCGATAGGTTTTCATGGCTTACAAGTGCCAACCAGGAGCAAAAACCCAGAGCTCCAGCCATTTTCGGACTGGTCGTGACCGTCAGGTGAATGATAATAGACAACCATCAACCGTTTCTGTCCTGTCCTGTCTGGATTGATTCGAGAAATCGTGTATGATGGTGGCCAATGGGCAATGGTAACACAGAATTCCGTCCGTCATGACTGGCATACGTCTGCTGCCGAAGCCGAGCGAAGTTGCCCACAAGAGAGATATCATAATCCACACCATTATCCCCTCCAATATTTTTTCTTTCGTGTTGTTGTCGCCGCCGTCTCCCCCCTCTCATATATTCTTAGTACTCCTAATAACCTCCCCCTTAACCTTAGACCAGTCAATATCAGCATCAATCGCCTCATCCACCTCGCCGCAAATCACCACATTGTCGCCGCGGATCAGGTACAAGCCATGCTCGATCTCGGAGCTGGGCTCCGGGTCGTCCGGGGTGCGGATGATGCGCTCGACCGTCTGCGAGAGGACGAGGTTGGTCAGCTGGTCCGTGGAGAGGAGCGTGCCCAGTAGTGTTCGGCCGTCGACTGTTATGACGAGGATCTTTTCTTGGGAGGTGTTAGTAAAATGAAAATTTCTGACAATGGGGTTTTGTAGGGGAATTGGTATTGTTGAAAACTCACTGTTTATGTACGAGCTGAGAGACATGGTGACCACGCTGGCTGCACTGCAATGGAGGAAGCCAGACAGTCAATCGAGAAGCAAGCAAACAAGCAAGCAGCTGTGCGAGCTGGACTGAGCTGGGCTGAGCTCTGGCGTAGAGGATAGGATGGGAGCCTTAGTAGCTCTCCGTCCTCCCGCGGCACGGCACGCGAGGGGAAGCAGCAGCGCAATATCCAAGGAGCGACGACGATGAACGATGAGGGAGAAGAACAGCTGTTTTTTTTTCTCTCCTCTGCTGATTGGAGCGTGGAGAGTGGGAGGTTAAGCGGTGCTATGAGATAGTATTTTTATTTTACTCCAACCAAAGTCGCGGGGAAAAAACAACCAAGCGCAACTTGACTGCTGCCGTGGCCAAGCATCTCTCGATCTGTCCGCCCCGCCTTGCTGCATCGACTCAGTTAAGCTCGTCGCCCACAAGGCTGAATTAATTACGACATGCGGAGATTCCTCTGCCAGCCGCTTTTCTTTATCTGCGGAGATCATTCTCTTTTCCGGAACGCAGCTTCAGCCAGATTCCCTGGTCTATCGGCCTACAGATCTAATCAACCATCGCATCTATATATATATATCCACCCTAGCTATTCAAGCAATTCAATGAGACCAGTCTGCAGCGCCAGAAACCACGCTTTATGCCAGGACTGCTGGACATCCTGTACCCCTGGCCGGTGATTTCGATCCTCATCTCTCACCTCGGCGTCGGCGACCTGCTGCAGCTCTCCCGCGTAAACACGCAGTGCAGAGCCGCTCTACATGGGTTCCCTCTTCCCGCCGCGCCTCCTGCTCCAGAACCAGCAGCGCCGGTGGTGCGCCCTGATATCTTCGTCGGGCTGCATCGGACGCCCTACTGGACGGCCCTGAAGGCGATTGCCCAGATGCGTTGCTCGGAGCCAAATCACCGTAAAGGCAAGCAGACTAATCTGTGTCGGTATTGTTCTATGCCGGTGTGTGACGCGTGCATTGTCAAGGTGAGTCTTGTCTCCTCGTAAAAGGGCAAATTCTTCTTCTTTGCATATGCAGGACAATTTGTGAAATAATTTTTTTTAAAAAAAAAACCTCATAGGAATCCTTTGCACAAAACACGAGCGCCTACCGCACCCGCACCCGTCATCTCTGCATCGACTGCTGGGCCACTGGAACGCCTCACCAGGGCCGCAATTTCCGGCATCCGCCCGAGATGTCGACGTCGTACAATTTCCCTCCCGGCCAAGGGGACTTTTGCCGCTGCACGGCCGGCGACGGATGGATCTGCGCCCGCTGTCGCAGGATGCAGTGTGAGGACGTGGAGGCGCAGCGACAGCGGTGCGTCGGCGAGGGGTGTACCAATGCGGCTGGGGTCGACAAGGAGCGTCGCAGCGTTGTCTCTGGTGCGATCTACCGGTGTCCGGGGTCATGATGACGCGCACGGAGAGATGGCAGGAATATGGACAGCGTTATGTCAACTCGCCGCGTTACTTTTGACCAGCAGTCGATGCTACGGATTAAGGTATGATGAGCTTTCTATACATATATACAGATATGGCATGCTATCTGAACAGTAGCAGCAGTACAGGATATAAGTTATTTGACTCTAATGAGCATTGGCCTGTATAGTATACTCACATCCACACTCGACAAGAATTCTGTGATTTATATCCCTGCAAATAATATATCACCGGGTAAACAATACAAAACCTGTAAAAAATGTTTAAAAAAAATAAAATAAATAAAAGCAATTGACAAGGGTGGGATTCGAACCCACGCCCCTTTCGAGACACGGACACTCCACTACCTAGTCTAGTAGACAGTGAAGCTTTTCGGGCTCAGTCAATACCTGAACCGTGCGCCTTGGACCGCTCGGCCACCTTGCCAATATTGATAGCTGCCTGGGCTGGACATGGAAAATGATGCAGTAGGAGCATTGGGTGTGGATTGATGTACTTCAATATTAATGTTAGTCATGGCTGAGCAATGTGAAGTCGAAAATCGATGTGTGCTCTCATTTGAAGTTAAAATTGTTCTCATCCGATTGGTGCATAGTACTGCAAGGTTATCGGTTGCTGGAACTTATTATCATGTGATGCCACCACTCTTTGACTTGCTTCCGTTCGTTGGGTTAGAATGGGAGTCTTATTAGGAAGCCTTCTAACCATACTGTAGGCTCCCTACAAAAAGATATGCAAAGCGCTTAGGCTTTAGGGCCCTCTACACCTTTGAAAATATGTTGTTAATATATCACCAAGCCAACGATATTAAAAATATCAAGGAAAAAAATGACAAGGGTGGGATTCGAACCCACGCCCCTTTCGAGACACGGAAACACTAACTTTACAAAGTTACCTGAACCGTGCGCCTTGGACCACTCGGCCACCTTGCCTTTGCTCTTAGTAATCAACCATGGTAAAATTTTAAGAACCGGCCTATGGCACTAACATTAAAGTATCCAATCACTTAGGGAGTACTCTGTATTATAGTTGAATTTCCTTCCCTCCTGTCTTGTCTTTATCTCCTTTTGTTAACACCACAACTGTAATTAGGATATGTTGCTACTAGCCAATTGCTCATTGGAGGGAGACTATGAAGAATGAAGCCTTAGAATCGCTGTATTTCTCTCCTGAGCGGCTGGTGAGCGTTTTATATAGATCCGCGGTCACGTGGCCTGGGATGACCCCTGTTGCAACAGGATATGCGGAGTAAATACTCCGTAAGAATTAAAACGCAAGAGAAAGAAGTACTAATCAATAATGCCATAAGGGCACCATTATCCCATAAATAATTCATTAGGCTCTCCATCACGTAAACTTGACCATGAAGGAGGCCGGAAAGCGATGGTACGGTGACTGCAGCGGACTAGGTGATTAAAACAAATCTCGCATCCAGTGTCATTCTTACTGACCAGATTCACTAATTATTGGATGCCCTGATCGCTCGATACCCAACTGTGCCTGTCTGCAAGCCCATGCACCAACCAGGCGCCGTGGCGCAGCACAGGCTCGCGATGGGCGAGAGGAGAAGCAGTGGCTGTCCTGCAGCCACGCTGATGTGCAGCACGTTCTGGCTGCAGGAGAAGAATAAATAAATAGCATGGCGTGGCTATTAATATGAAGATAATATTGTCTTCGTCTCTCCTTGTAAGTTCATACAACTCCATCGCCCCCATCTTAGCGCGGGCTAGCGGGCGGGCCAAGGCCGCTAGAGCACTGTCACCACGGCGCCGTGGTTCCTCTTCCCCTTGCCGGCCGGCTATCCTCTCTCACGCTTCACCCCCTCGTTCGTCGACAGCGACGACGACTTCATCTCACCTCAATTCCAGTTCCTGCCCGCTTGCGGCCTCGATCGTGTTCTCTCCTCTCCAGAATCTGTCTCGCTGAGCTGTCGTCCTCCGTCCTGCTGCCGTTTCGGGAACGAGCGCCCACCGGTCCGCATTCCGGACCTCGGGGCAGGCCTGCCAGACCAGACCCGGCCTGGAGCGAAGCAATCCGCATTCAGAATCAAATGTTGATGTCGTCACGGTGCACCTCTGGACCTGACCCCTACCCCGCGCCCCTCCGACTCCTCGTCGTCTCGTGAACAGCCGTCTCCGATGCTGCCCGCACACCGCACGGGTTTGGGAGAGCGTTGGATACCACGGACACTTCTGTCCTGAATCCTGACACTCCGCAAGAGAGCCTCTCGCCATGTGGCTGTTCCGCGGCGTGCAGTCGGCCATCTTCTACTACGCGACCTGTACGCCATGTGCCACTGCCGGCGACCGCAGACGACGCAAGAGGGAAGCTGCCCGAACCCAGCGAGAGAAGGCCCGCGAGGCCGCCATTGTCACCGACCAGCCCCGAGTCTTTCCCCAACCGACCCCTTTCAGCACAAACGCAGGATGGGCCGAGGAAATCGCCCTCGGTCCTGGGCCCCCTGCTCGCCGAGGCGGGCACCGGCCGGCCAACAATCGTTCTGCACACCACCTGGACGGGACGGCACCTCGACTGTCCGGCATGTCCAGCAGCACCTTGGGAGACGAATCTCCGTCTCGAAAGGAGAAGGGAGGACTGGGCGATCGGCTGCATTGGATGCGATATCAGCGGGAAGATGAGCCGCTTTGGGGCCAGGAGGAGATGCAGGAAGTACGAGGGTCGTCGGTAGGCATCTCCGGCCGGGGACGGGCCGAAACGAACCATTCGAGCCGATATTACATCGCCAAAGTGCCTCCGGTGAATGACCTGCATCCGCCGATTGTGAGCGGTCCCACCAGTCGAGCCGAAGTACGATGGATGCTGCAGCCGCCTCCGCCAGCTCGAGTCATGGCGGGGAAGGAGAGATATTCGTCGGTGCGTAGCAGTCGGGAGGGCAGTATACGAAGGAAGAACGGGCATGGCCGGGTTTCTGATACAGGGGAGGAAGACGAGGCGCAAGTTGGACAGTCGAGCCAACCTGTGGAGCAGACGAAGGCATCTGCGGAAATCAAACCCAATTCGAGTCGGAAACCCGACAAAAAAGGCCATCGGCCTCCCCCTATTACCGTCGTCGGCGGACACCGCACGATGGACAGCCAGGAGGATGACTCGCCTCGACGAGTACCACTGGCGACGATTGCGTCGCACTCGAAATCGGCGGCATATGACGAGTTCCATTTGCAGATATCGTCCGCGATGAATTCGCGGTCGAATTCGCTGTCCAGCCTGGGATCGCCGGCCGAGTCGCTGCCGTGGACGGAGACGCTATATTCGCGTCCAGGCTCGAAAGCAACGGATGACAGCGGCAAGGCGTTTCACTCGTCGCTCTCCAATGTGATTAGCCCTGTGCATCGCGGCCACAAGAAGGTGGAGGCCGTGCATGTTGAGATTAGCGAGGAGGAAGGACAGATACAGGAGATCCGGCCATGGCGGTGGAGCTTCGACATATAGCAAGAACAACAACCTTGACAACATTAACCTTGACAACATTAACAACCTCAACAACCAGCAACCAGCAACCAGCAACCTTAAACAACCTACAACCTCAACAACCTACAACCTTAACAACCTTCTACAAACAAACAATTTCTCCATTGCTTCAAACTTGTGCATGGTTGTGCTGGAGAGGACATGGCCGTCACATGACATAGAGGATAGCATCTCGAGCGCAATTCGCAGGACGATACTCGAGATGCAGTCAATGGCAGGCCCAGACCAGGTCACAGACGGAATGATCCTATCTCGAGACTAGCACTGACTGCTAGGTCCATCTTT